>NC_091009.1:2537500-2672500 GCF_041146395.1 Eulemur rufifrons | reverse complement strand
GGGCTTAGGGTTAGGGATTAGGGTTAGGGTTAAAGGTTACTCTTAAGTTAAACGGTTACACTTTTTTTAGGGTTGAGGTTTACGGTTAGGGTTAAGATGAGGGGTTAGGTTTAGGTACAGGGTTAGGGTTAAGTGTTAGGTTTAGGGTTGAAGATTAGGATTAGGGTTAGGATTAAAGGTTAGCGTGAGAGTTAACGCTTAGGGTTAAGGTTAAGAGTTAGGGTTTATCATTTGGGTTAGGGTTAGGGTTAGTTTTAGGGTTAGAGTTATGTGCTATGGTTTGTGTTAGAGGTTAGGGTTAGGTTTACTGGTCACGGTGAGGGTTACGTTTAGGGGATAGCATTAGGGTTAGGGTTAAGGGATAGGATTAGGGTTAAGTGTTGGGCTTAGGGTTAGGGTTTAGTGTTAGGGTTATCATTAAGGATTAGGGGTAGGGTCAGGGTTAAATGCTTGGGTGCGGGTAATGGTTAGGGTCAGGGTTAAGGTTCACGGATAGTGTTAGTGTTAAGGGTTACGGATAGATGTAGGGTTCAGGGTTAGAGTTAGCATTAGGGCTTAAGTTTAGGATTAGGCGGTAGGTTAGATTTAGGGTTAGATCTAGGCGTTAGGGTAAGGGCTAGCGTTAGGGTTAAGAGATAGGGTTAGGTTTAATGCTTAGGATTAGGGTTAGGGTTTGGGGTTAAGGTAAGTGTTAGGGGTTAGGTTTAAGGATCCAAGGTTAGGGTTATTTTTAGCTGTAGTGTTAGGGTTAGGGATAAGGGATCCCATTAGCATTAAGGGTCTTCCTTACTGTAGGGTTAAGGGTTAGGCTTAGAGTTAAAGGTTAAGGTTAGGGTCAGTGTTAAGATTTAGGGTGAGGGTTAACGGTTAGGGTAAAGCTTAAGCGTTAGGGTTAGGGATTAGTGATTAGGGTTTTTGGTTAGTGTTAGGGTTAGCGGTTAGGAGTTAGTGTTTTATGACGGGGTATGGTTAGAATTAGGATTGGGGTTAGAGTTAGGGTGAGGTATAGGGGTTAGGTTTAGGGGTTAGTTTTAGGGTAAAAGGATAGGATTAGGGTTACGGGTTGGGCTTAGGTTTAGGGTTAAGGTTTACTGTTAGGGTTACGGATAGGGTTGAGGGTTAGCTTTAGGGGTTCTGGTTACGGTTAGGTGTTAAGTTAGTGTCAGGGTTAGCAATAGTCGTGAGGGTAAGGTTTAGGGTTAGCTTTAAGAGCTAGGGTTAGGTTTAATGGTTAGGATTAGGATTAGGGTTATGGGTTAGGGTAAGGCTTAGGGGTTAGGGTGAAGGGTTAGGGTCAAGGGTTAGGGTTTTTGTTAGGCATAGCGTTGGGGTTAGAAGTAAGGGTTACTGTCAGTGTTAGGGTTGTAGGTAGGGTTACGGTTAGGGTTAGCGGTTTAGAATTAGGGTTAGGGATTAGGTGTCACAGTGATGACTAGGAGATAGGGTTAGAATTATGGGATAGGGGTTGTTCTCAGGAAATGGATTATGCATTATCGTTAGGATAAGAGGTTAAAGTTAGGCGCACGGTGAGGTTTACGTGTTAAGGGGAGAAATAGGAACAGGGTTGGGTGTTATGTTAAGGGTTAGGGTTATCTGTTAAAGGTATTGTTTATGCTTAGCGCACGGGCCCTGTCTGCATTAGGCGGGCGGGGGGAGTTTAGGGGGCTGGGATTGTACCCGGGAACCCACTCTATCATACTCTGGGTATGGGCCCGTGGGTTTCATGCAGGACACAGTGGTACAGCCTCCTTTCACACAAGGCATGGGAGGATTGCAGGCTTTCTAAACTCTAAGAAAGCAAGAAGTCTGAGAATTAGATTTAGGGGTAGGATTATGGTTAGGGTTAAGGATGAAGTTTAGTGTTAGGGTGAGGGCTTAGGGTTAGGGATTAGGGTTAGGGTTAAAGGTTACTCTTAGGTTTAACGGTTACACTTTGGTTTAGGGTTGAGGTTTACGGTTAGGGTTAAGATGAGGGGTTAGGGTTAGGTACAGGGTTAGGGTTAAGTGTTAGGTTTAGGGTTGAAGATTAGGATAAGGGTTAGGATTAAAGATTAGCGTGAGAGTTAACGCTTAGGGTTAAGGTTAAGAGTTAGGGTTTAGGTTTAGGGTTAGGGTTAGGGTTAGTTTTAGGGTTAGAGTTATGTGCTATGGTTTGTGTTAGAGGTTAGGGATAGGTTTACTGGTGGCGGTTTGGGTTACATATAGGGTTTAGCTTTAGGGTTAGGGTTAGGGTTAGGGTTAAGGGATAGGATTAGGGTTAAGTGTTGGGCTTAGGGTCAGGGTTTAGTGTTAGGGTTATCATTAAGGATTAGGGGTAGGGTCAGGGTTAAATGCTTGGGTGCGGGTAATGGTAAGGGTCAGGGTTAAGGTTCACGGATAGGGTTAGTGTTAAGGGATACGGGTAGGTTTAGGGTTCAGGGTTAGAGTTAGCATCAGGGCTTAAGGTTAGGATTAGGCGGTAGATTAGATTTAGGGTTAGATCTAGGCGTTAGGGTAAGGGCTAGCGTTAGGGTTAAGAGATAGGTTTGGGTTTAATGCTTAGGATTAGGGTTAGGGTTTGGGGTTAAAGTAAGTGTTAGGGATTAGGTTTAAGGATCAAAGGTTAGGGTTATTTTTAGCTGTAGTGTTAGGGTTAGGGATAAGGGATCCCATTAGCATTAAGGGTCATCCTTACTGTAGGGTTAAGGGTTAGGCTTAGAGTTAAAGGAGAAGGTTAGGGTCAGTGTTAAGATTTAGGGTGAGGTTTAACGGTTAGGGTAAAGGTTAAGCGTTAGGGTTAGGGATTAGTGTTTAGGGTTTTTGGTTAGTGTTAGGGTTAGGGGTTAGAAGTTAGTGTTTTATGAAGGGGTATGGTTAGAATTAGGATTGGGGTTAGAGTTAGGGTGAGGTATAGGGGTTAGGTTTAGGGGTTAGTTTTAGGGTAAAAGGATAGGATTAGGGTTACGGATTGGGCTTAGGTTTAGGGTTAAAGTTTACTGCTAGGGTTAGGGATAGCGTTCATGGTTAACTTTAGGGGTTCTGGTTAGCGTTAGGTGTGAGGTTAGTGTCAGGGTTAGGTCTAGTCGTGAGGGTAAGGTTTAGGGTTAGCTTTAAGAGCTAGGGTTAGGTTTAATGGTTAGGATTAGGATTAGGGTTAAGGGTTAGGGTAAGGTTAGGGGTTAGGGTGAAGGGTTAGGGTCAAAGGTTAGGGTTTTTGTTAGGCAAAGCGTTAGGGTTACAAGTAAGGGTTACTGTCAGTGTTAGGGTTGTAGGTAGGGTTACGGTTAGGGTTAGCGGTTTAGAATTAGGGTTAGGGATTAGGTGTCACAGTGATGACTAGGAGATAGGGTTAGAATTATGGGATAGGGGTTGTTCTCAGGAAATGGGTTATGCATTAACGTTAGGATAAGAGGTTAAAGTTAGGCGCACGGTGAGGTTTACGTGTTAAGGGGAGAAATAGGAACAGGGTTGGGTGTTATGTTCAGGGTTAGGGTTATCTGTTAAAGGTATTGTTTATGCTTAGCGCACGGGCCCTGTCTGCATTAGGCGGGCGGGGGGAGTTTAGGGGGCTGGGATTGTACCCGGGAACCCACTCTATCATACTCTGGGTATGGGCCCGTGGGTTTCATGCAGGACACAGTGGTAGAGCCTCCTTTCACGCATGGCATGAGAGGATTGCAGGCTTTCTAAACTCTAAGAAAGCAAGAAGTCTCAGAATTAGATTTAGGGTTAGGATTATGGTTAGGGTTAAGGATGAAGTTTAGTGTTAGGGTGAGGGCTTAGGGTTAGGGATTAGGGTTAGGGTTAAAGGTTACTCTTAGGTTTAACGGTTACACTTTGGTTTAGGGTTGAGGTTTACGGTTAGGGTTAAGATGAAGGGTTAGGGTTTGGTACAGGGTTAGGGTTAAGTGTTAGGTTTAGGGTTGAAGTTTAGGTTTAGGGTTAGGATTAAAGGTTAGCGTGAGAGTTAACGCTTAGGATTAAGGTTAAGTGTTAGGGTTTAGGGTTAGGGTTAGGGTTAGGGTTAGTTTTAGGGTTAGAGTTATGTGCTATGGTTTGTCTTAGAGGTTAGGGTTAGGTTTACTGGTCACGGTGAGGGTTAAGTTTAGGGGTTAGCATTAGGGTTAGGGTTAAGGGATAGGACTAGGGTTAAGTGTTCGGCTTAGGGTTAGGGTTTAGTTTTAGGGTTATCATTAAGGATTAGGGTTCGGGTCAGGGTTAAATGCTTGGGTGCGGGTAATGGTTAGGGTCAGGGTTAAGGTTCACGAATAGGGTTATTATTAAGGGTTACGGGTAGGTTTAGGGTTCAGGGTGAGAGTTAGCATTAGGGCTTAAGGTTAGGATTAGGCGGTAGGTTAGATTTAGGGTTAGATCTAGGCATTAGGGTAAGGGCTAGCGTTAGGGTTAAGAGATAGGGTTAGGGGTAATGCTTAGGATTAGGGTTAGGGTTTGGGGTTAAAGTAAGTGTTAGGGGTTAGGTTTAAGGATCAAAGGTTAGGGTTATTTTTAGCTGGAGTGTTAGGGTTAGGGAAAAGGGATCCCATTAGCATTAAGGGTCTTCCTTACTGTAGGGTTAAGGGTTAGGCTTAGAGTTAAAGGTGAAGGTTAGGGTCAGTGTTAAGATTTAGGGTGAGGGTTAACGGTTAGGGTAAAGGTTAAGCGTTAGGGTTAGGGATTAGTGATTAGGGTTTTTGGTTAGTGTTAGGGTTAGTGGTTAGGAGTTAGTGTTTTATGAAGGGGTATGGTTAGAATTAGGATTGGGGTTAGAGTTAGGGTGAGGTATAGGGGTTAGGTTTAGGGGTTAGTTTTAGGGTAAAAGGATAGGATTAGGGTTACGGGTTGGGCTTAGGTTTAGGGTTAAGGTTTACTGTTAGGGTTACGGATAGGGTTGAGGGTTAGCTTTAGGGGTTCTGGTTACGGTTAGGTGTTAAGTTAGTGTCAGGGTTAGCACTAGTCGTGAGGGTAAGGTTTAGGGTTAGCTTTAAGAGCTAGGGTTAGGTTTAATGGTTAGGATTAGGATTAGGGTTAAGGGTTAGGGTAAGGCTTAGGGGTTAGGGTCAAGGGTTAGGGTCAAGGGTTAGGGTTTTTGTTAGGCATAGCGTTGGGGTTAGAAGTAAGGGTTACTGTCAGTGTTAGGGTTGTAGGTAGGGTTACGGTTAGGGTTAGCGATTTAGAATTAGGGTTAGGGATTAGGTGTCACAGTGATGACTAGGAGATAGGGTTAGAATTATGGGATAGGGGTTGTTCTCAGGAAATGGATTATGCATTAACGTTAGGATAAGAGGTTAAAGTTAGGCGCACGGTGAGGTTTACGTGTTAAGGGGAGAAATAGGAACAGGGTTGGGTGTTATGTTAAGGGTTAGGGTTATCTGTTAAAGGTATTGTTTATGCTTAGCGCACGGGCCCTGTCTGCATTAGGCGGGCGGGGGGAGTTTAGGGGGCTGGGATTGTACCCGGGAACCCACTCTATCATACTCTGGGTATGGGCCCGTGGGTTTCATGCAGGACACAGTGGTACAGCCTCCTTTCACGCAAGGCATGGGAGGATTGCAGGCTTTCTAAACTCTAAGAAAGCAAGAAGTCTGAGAATTAGATTTATGGGTAGGATTATGGTTAGGGTTAAGGATGAAGTTTAGTGTTAGGGTGAGGGCTTAGGGTTAGGGATTAGGGTTAGGGTTAAAGGTTACTCTTAGGTTTAACGGTTACACTTTGGTTTAGGGTTGAGGTTTACGGTTAGGGTTAAGATGAGGGGTTAGGGTTAGGTACAGGGTTAGGGTTAAGTGTTAGGTTTAGGGTTGAAGATTAGGATAAGGGTTAGGATTAAAGATTAGCGTGAGAGTTAACGCTTAGGGTTAAGGTTAAGAGTTAGGGTTTAGGGTTAGGGTTAGGGTTAGGGTTAGTTTTAGGGTTAGAGTTATGTGCTATGGTTTGTGTTAGAGGTTAGGGATAGGTTTACTGGTGGCGGTTTGGGTTACATATAGGGTTTAGCATTAGGGTTAGGGTTAGGGTTAGGGTTAAGGGATAGGATTAGGGTTAAGTGTTGGGCTTAGGGTCAGGGTTTAGTGTTAGGGTTATCATTAAGGATTAGGGGTAGGGTCAGGGTTAAATGCTTGGGTGCGGGTAATGGTAAGGGTCAGGGTTAAGGTTCACGGATAGGGTTAGTGTTAAGGGATACGGGTAGGTTTAGGGTTCAGGGTTAGAGTTAGCATTAGGGCTTAAGCTTAGGATTAGGCGGTAGGTTAGATTTAGGGTTAGATCTAGGCGTTAGGGTAAGGGCTAGCGTTAGGGTTAAGAGATAGGTTTGGGTTTAATGCTTAGGATTAGGGTTAGGGTTTGGGGTTAAAGTAAGTGTTAGGGATTAGGTTTAAGGATCAAAGGTTAGGGTTATTTTTAGCTGTAGTGTTAGGGTTAGGGATAAGGGATCCCATTAGCATTAAGGGTCATCCTTACTGTAGGGTTAAGGGTTAGGCTTAGAGTTAAAGGAGAAGGTTAGGGTCAGTGTTAAGATTTAGGGTGAGGTTTAACGGTTAGGGTAAAGGTTAAGCGTTAGGGTTAGGGATTAGTGTTTAGGGTTTTTGGTTAGTGTTAGGGTTAGGGGTTAGAAGTTAGTGTTTTATGAAGGGGTATGGTTAGAATTAGGATTGGGGTTAGAGTTAGGGTGAGGTATAGGGGTTTAGGGGTTAGTTTTAGGGTAAAAGGATAGGATTAGGGTTACGGATTGGGCTTAGGTTTAGGGTTAAAGTTTACTGCTAGGGTTAGGGATAGCGTTCATGGTTAACTTTAGGGGTTCTGGTTAGCGTTAGGTGTGAGGTTAGTGTCAGGGTTAGGTCTAGTCGTGAGGGTAAGGTTTAGGGTTAGCTTTAAGAGCTAGGGTTAGGTTTAATGGTTAGGATTAGGATTAGGATTAAGGGTTAGGGTAAGGCTTAGGGGTTAGGGTGAAGGGTTAGGGTCAAAGGTTAGGGTTTTTGTTAGGCAAAGCGTTAGGGTTACAAGTAAGGGTTACTGTCAGTGTTAGGGTTGTAGGTAGGGTTACGGTTAGGGTTAGCGGTTTAGAATTAGGGTTAGGGATTAGGTGTCACAGTGATGACTAGGAGATAGGGTTAGAATTATGGGATAGGGGTTGTTCTCAGGAAATGGGTTATGCATTAACGTTAGGATAAGAGGTTAAAGTTAGGCGCACGGTGAGGTTTACGTGTTAAGGGGAGAAATAGGAACAGGGTTGGGTGTTATGTTCAGGGATAGGGTTATCTGTTAAAGGTATTGTTTATGCTTAGCGCACGGGCCCTGTCTGCATTAGGCGGGCGGGGGGAGTTTAGGGGGCTGGGATTGTACCCGGGAACCCACTCTATCATACTCTGGGTATGGGCCCGTGGGTTCCATGCAGGACACAGTGGTAGAGCCTCCTTTCACGCATGGCATGAGAGGATTGCAGGCTTTCTAAACTCTAAGAAAGCAAGAAGTCTGAGAATTAGATTTAGGGTTAGGATTATGGTTAGGGTTAAGGATGAAGTTTAGTGTTAGGGTGAGGGCTTAGGGTTAGGGATTAGGGTTAGGGTTAAAGGTTACTCTTAGGTTTAACGGTTACACTTTGGTTTAGGGTTGAGGTTTACGGTTAGGGTTAAGATGAAGGGTTAGGGTTTGGTACAGGGTTAGGGTTAAGTGTTAGGTTTAGGGTTGAAGATTAGGTTTAGGGTTAGGATTAAAGGTTAGCGTGAGAGTTAACGCTTAAGATTAAGGTTAAGTGTTAGGGTTTAGGGTTAGGGTTGGGGTTAGGGTTAGTTTTAGGGTTAGAGTTATGTGCTATGGTTTGTCTTAGAGGTTAGGGTTAGGTTTACTGGTCACGGTGAGGGTTAGGTTTAGGGGTTAGCATTAGGGTTAGGGTTAAGGGATAGGACTAGGGTTAAGTGTTCGGCTTAGGGTTAGGGTTTAGTTTTAGGGTTATCATTAAGGATTAGGGTTCGGGTCAGGGTTAAATGCTTGGGTGCGGGTAATGGTTAGGGTCAGGGTTAAGGTTCACGAATAGGGTTATTATTAAGGGTTACGGGTAGGTTTAGGGTTCAGGGTGAGAGTTAGCATTAGGGCTTAAGGTTAGGATTAGGCGGTAGGTTAGATTTAGGGTTAGATCTAGGCATTAGGGTAAGGGCTAGCGTTAGGGTTAAGAGATAGGGTTAGGGGTAATGCTTAGGATTAGGGTTAGGGTTTGGGGTTAAAGTAAGTGTTAGGGGTTAGGTTTAAGGATCAAAGGTTAGGGTTATTTTTAGCTGGAGTGTTAGGGTTAGGGATAAGGGATCCCATTAGCATTAAGGGTCTTCCTTACTGTAGGGTTAAGGGTTAGGCTTAGAGTTAAAGGTGAAGGTTAGGGTCAGTGTTAAGATTTAGGGTGAGGGTTAACGGTTAGGGTAAAGGTTAAGCGTTAGGGTTAGGGATTAGTGATTAGGGTTTTTGGTTAGTGTTAGGGTTAGCGGTTAGGAGTTAGTGTTTTATGAAGGGGTATGGTTAGAATTAGGATTGGGGTTAGAGTTAGGGTGAGGTATAGGGGTTAGGTTTAGGGGTTAGTTTTAGGGTAAAAGGATAGGATTAGGGTTACGGGTTGGGCTTAGGTTTAGGGTTAAGGTTTACTGTTAGGGTTACGGATAGGGTTGAGGGTTAGCTTTAGGGGTTCTGGTTACGGTTAGGTGTTAAGTTAGTGTCAGGGTTAGCACTAGTCGTGAGGGTAAGGTTTAGGGTTAGCTTTAAGAGCTAGGGTTAGGTTTAATGGTTAGGATTAGGATTAGGGTTAAGGGTTAGGGTAAGGCTTAGGGGTTAGGGTCAAGGGTTAGGGTCAAGGGTTAGGGTTTTTGTTAGGCATAGCGTTGGGGTTAGAAGTAAGGGTTACTGTCAGTGTTAGGGTTGTAGGTAGGGTTACGGTTAGGGTTAGCGATTTAGAATTAGGGTTAGGGATTAGGTGTCACAGTGATGACTAGGAGATAGGGTTAGAATTATGGGATAGGGGTTGTTCTCAGGAAATGGATTATGCATTAACGTTAGGATAAGAGGTTAAAGTTAGGCGCACGGTGAGGTTTACGTGTTAAGGGGAGAAATAGGAACAGGGTTGGGTGTTATGTTAAGGGTTAGGGTTATCTGTTAAAGATATTGTTTATGCTTAGCGCACGGGCCCTGTCTGCATTAGGCGGGCGGGGGGAGTTTAGGGGGCTGGGATTGTACCCGGGAACCCACTCTATCATACTCTGGGTATGGGCCCGTGGGTTTCATGCAGGACACAGTGGTACAGCCTCCTTTCACGCAAGGCATGGGAGGATTGCAGGCTTTCTAAACTCTAAGAAAGCAAGAAGTCTGAGAATTAGATTTAGGGGTAGGATTATGTTTAGGGTTAAGGATGAAGTTTAGTGTTAGGGTGAGGGCTTAGGGTTAGGGATTACGGTTAGGGTTAAAGGTTACTCTTAGGTTTAACGGTTACACTTTGGTTTAGGGTTGAGGTTTACGGTTAGGGTTAAGATGAGGGGTTAGGGTTAGCTACAGGGTTAGGGTTAAGTGTTAGGTTTAGGGTTGAAGATTAGGATAAGGGTTAGGATTAAAGATTAGCGTGAGAGTTAACGCTTAGGGTTAAGGTTAAGATTTAGGGTTTAGGGTTAGGGTTAGGGTTAGTTTTAGGGTTAGAGTTATGCGCTATGGTTTGTGTTAGAGGTTAGGGTTAGGTTTACTGGTGGCGGTTTGGGTTACATATAGGGTTTAGCATTAGGGTTAGGGTTAGGGTTAGGGTTAAGGGATAGGATTAGGGATAAGTGTTGGGCTTAGGGTCAGGGTTTAGTGTTATGGTTATCATTAAGGATTAGGGTTAGGGACAAGGTTAAATGCTTGGGTGCGGGTAATGATTAGGGTCAGGGTTAAAGTTCACGGATAGGGTTAGTGTTAAGGGTTACGGGTAGGTTTAGGGTTCAGGGTTAGAGTTAGCATTAGGGCTTAAGGTTAGGATTAGGCGGTAGGTTAGAGTTAGGGTTAGATCTAGGCGTTAGGGTAAGGGCTAGCATTAGGGTTAAGAGATAGGGTTAGGTTTAATGCTTAGGATTAGGGTTAGGGTTTGGGGTTAAAGTAAGTGTTAGGGGTTAGGTTTAAGGAACAAAGGTTAGGGTTATTTTTAGCTGTAGTGTTAGGGTTAGGGATAAGGGATCCCATTAGCATTAAGGGTCTTCCTTACTGTACGGTTAAGGGTTAGGCTTAGAGTTAAAGGTTAAGGTTAGGGTCAGTGTTAAGATTTAGGGTGAGGGTTAATGGTTAGGGTAAAGGTTAAGCGTTAGGGTTAGGGATTAGTGATTAGGGTTTTTGGTTAGTGTTAGGGTTAGCGGTTAGGAGTTAGTGTTTTATGAAGGGGTATGGTTAGAATTAGGATTGGGGTTAGAGTTAGGGTGAGGTATAGGGGTTAGGTTTAGGGGTTAGTTTTAGGGTAAAAGGATAGGATTAGGGTTACGGGTTGGGCTTAGTTTTAGGGTTAAAGTTGACTGCTAGGGTTAGGGATAGGGTTAGGGTTAGGTTTAGGGTTAGGTGTTAGGTTAGTGTCAGGGTTAGGTCCAGTCGTGAGGGTAAGTTTTAGGGTTAGCTGTAAGAGCTAGGGTTAGGTTTAAGGGTTAGGATTAGGATTAGGGTTAAGGGTTAGGGTAAGGCTTAGGGGTAATTGTGAAGGGTTAGGGTCAAGGGTTAGGGTTTTTGTTAGGCATAGCTTTGGGGTTAGAAGTAAGGTTTACTGTCAGTGTTAATGTTGTAGGTTGGGTTACAGTTAGGGTTAGCGGTTTAGAATTAGGGTTAGGGATTAGGTGTCACAGTGATGACTAGGAGATAGGGTTAGAATTGTGGGATAGGGGTTGTTCTCAGGAAATGGGTTATGCATTTACGTTAGGATAAGAGGTTAAAGTTAGGCGCACGGTGAGGTTTACGTGTTAAGGGGAGAAATAGGAACAGGGTTGGGTGTTATGTTAAGGGTTAGGGTTATCTGTTGAAGGTATTGTTTATGCTTAGCGCACGGGCCCTGTCTGCATTAGGCGGGCGGGTGGAGTTTAGGGGGCTGGGATTGTACCCGGGAACCCACTCTATCATACTCTGGGTATGGGCCCGTGGGTTTCATGCAGGACACAGTGGTAGAGCCTCCTTTCACGCATGGCATGGGAGGATTGCAGGCTTTCTAAACTCTAAGAAAGCAAGAAGTCTGAGAATTAGATTTAGGGGTAGGATTATGTTTAGGGTTAAGGATGAAGTTTAGTGTTAGGGTGAGGGCTTAGGGTTAGGGATTAGGGTTAGGGTTAAAGGTTACTCTTAGGTTTAACGGTTACACTTTGGTTTCGGGTTGAGGTTTACGGTTAGGGTTAAGATGAAGGGTTAGGGTTTGGTACAGGTTTAGGGTTAAGTGTTAGGTTTAGGGTTGAAGATTAGGATTAGATTTAGGATTAAAGGTTAGCGTGAGAGTTAACGCTTAGGATTAAGGTTAAGAGTTAGGGTTTAGGGTTAGGACTACGGTTAGTTTTAGGGTTAGAGTTATGTGCTGTGGTTTGTGTTAGAGGTTAGGGTTAGGTTTACTGGTGACGGTTAGGGTTACGTTTAGGGTTTAGCATTAGGGTTAGGGTTAGGGTTAGGGTTAAGGGATAGGATTAGGGTTAAGTGTTGGGCTTAGGGTTAGGGTTTAGTGTTAGGGTTATCATTAAGGATTAGGGGTAGGGTCAGGGTTAAATGCTTGGGTGCGGGTAATGGTTAGGGTCAGGGTTAAGGTTCACAGATAGGGTTAGTGTTAAGGGTTACGGGTAGGTTTAGGGTTCAGGGTTAGAGTTAGCATTAGGGCTTAAGGTTAGGATTAGGCGGTAGGTTAGATTTAGGGTTAGATCTAGGCGTTAGGGTAAGGGCTAGCGTTAGGGTTAAGAGATAGGGTTAGGTTTAATGCTTAGGATTAGGGTTAGGGTTTGGGGTTAAAGTAAGTGTTAGGGGTTAGGTTTAAGGATCAAAGGTTAGGGTTATTTTTAGCTGTAGTGTTAGGGTTAGGGATAAGGGATCCCATTAGCATTAAGGGTCTTCCTTACTGTAGGGTTAAGGGTTAGGCTTAGAGTTAAAGGTGAAGGTTAGGGTTAGTGTTAAGATTTAGGGTGAGGGTTAACGGTTAGGGTAAAGGTTAAGCGTTAAGGTTAGGGATTAGTGATTCTGGTTTTTGGTTAGTGTTAGGGTTAGCGGTTAGGAGTTAGTGTTTTATGAAGGGGTATGGTTAGAATTAGGACTGGGGTTAGAGTTAGGGTGAGGTATAGGGGTTAGGTTTAGGGGTTAGTTTTAGGGTAAAAGGATAGGATTAGGGTTACCGGTTGGGCTTAGGTTTAGGGTTAAAATTGACTGCTAGGGTTAGGGATAGGGTTCAGGGTTAGCTTTAGGGGTTCTGGTTAGGGTTAGGTGTTAGGTTAGTGTCAGGGTTAGGTCTAGTCGTGAGGGTAAGGTTTAGGGTTAGCTTTAAGAGCTAGGGTTAGGTTTAATGGTTAGGATTAGGATTAGGGTTAAGGGTTAGCGTAAGGCTTAGGGGTTTGGGTGAAGGGTTAGGGTTTTTGTTAGGCATAGCGTTGGGGTTAGAAGTAAGGGTTACTGTCAGTGTTAGGGTTGTAGGTAGGGTTCCGGTTAGGGTTAGCAGTTTAGAATTAGGGTTAGGGATTAGGTGTTCCAGTGATGACTAGGAGATAGGGTTAGAATTATGGGATAGGGGTTGTTCTCAGGGAATGGGTTATGCATTAACGTTAGGATAATAGGTTAAAGTTAGGATCATGGTGAGGTTTACGTGTTAAGGGGAGAAATAGGAACAGGGTTGGGTGTTATGTTCAGGGTTAGGGTTATCTGTTGAAGGTATTGTTTATGCTTAGCGCACGGGCCCTGTCTGCATTAGGCGGGCGGGGGGAGTTTAGGGGGCTGGGATTGTACCCGGGAACCCACTCTATCATACTCTGGGTATGGGCCCGTGGGTTTCATGCAGGACACAGTGGTAGAGCCTCCTTTCACGCATGGCATGGGAGGATTGCAGGCTTTCTAAACTCTAAGAAAGCAAGAAGTCTGAGAATTAGATTTAGGGGTAGGATTATGTTTAGGGTTAAGGATGAAGTTTAGTGTTAGGGTGAGGGCTTAGGGATAGGGATTAGGGTTAGGGTTAAAGGTTACTCTTAGGTTTAACGGTTACACTTCGGTTTAGGGTTGAGGTTTACGGTTAGGGTTAAGATGAGGGGTTAGGGTTTGGTAGACGTTTTGGGTTAAGTGTTAGGTTTAGGGTTGAAGATTAGGATTAGGGTTAGGATTAAAGGTTAGCGTCAGAGTTAAGGCTCAGGGTTTACTGTTAGGGTTAGGGTTAGTTTTAGGGTTAGAGTTATGTGCTATGGTTTGTGTTAGAGGTTAGGGTTAGGTTTACCGTTCACGGTTAGGGTTACGTTTAGGGTTTAGCATTAGGGTTAAGGTTAGGGTTAAGGGATAGGATTAGGGTTAAGTGTTAGGTTTAGGGTTGAAGATTAGGATTAGGGTTAGGATTAAAGGTTAGCGTCAGAGTTAAGGCTCAGGGTTTACTGTTAGGGTTAGGGTTAGTTTTAGGGTTAGAGTTATGTGCTATGGTTTGTGTTAGAGGTTAGGGTTAGGTTTACCGTTCACGGTTAGGGTTACGTTTAGGGTTTAGCATTAGGGTTAAGGTTAGGGTTAAGGGATAGGATTAGGGTTAAGTGTTAGGTTTAGGGTTGAAGATTAGGATTAGGGTTAGGATTAAAGGTTAGCGTCAGAGTTAAGGCTCAGGGTTTACTGTTAGGGTTAGGGTTAGTTTTAGGGTTAGAGTAATGTGCTATGGTTTGTGTTAGAGGTTAGGGTTAGGTTTACCGTTCACGGTTAGGGTTACGTTTAGGGTTTAGCATTAGGGTTAAGGTTAGGGTTAAGGGATAGGATTAGGGTTAAGTGTTAGGTTTAGGGTTGAAGATTAGGATTAGGGTTAGGATTAAAGGTTAGCATGAGATTTAACGCTTAGGGATAAGGTTTAGAGTTAGGGTTTACTGTTAGGGTTAGGGTTAGTTTTAGGGTTAGAGTTATGTGCTATGGTTTGTGTTAGAGGTTAGGGTTAGGTTTACTGTTCACGGTTAGGGTTACGTTTAGGGTTTAGCATTAGGGTTAGGGATTAGTTTTAGGGTAAGGGTTTAGAGTTAGTGTTGGGCTTTAGGCTCGGGGCTTCGGTTCAGGGTCAGGGGTTAGGGTCGGTGGTACGGCGTAGCTTTAGCGGTGAGTTAAAGGGCACAACACCTGGTTAATCTAAGGTGAGAGGGGTGCGGTCGGAGTCATCACGAAAGCACAACATCATTCCCTGGGCCTTGGGACAGGACCTACATGCAAGACTCAGTCGGAGCCTCATCTCACACATGGCATGGCTGTATTGTAGGCTTCCTTCACTCTGGGAATGGAAGTAGTGTGAGAATTAGGGTTGGGGTTGGGGTTAAGGATTTCGAGTTAGGGGTTAGGTTTCGAGTAAAGGTTAGGTGCTAGGGATTAGTGGTTAGGGTTAGAGTTAGTGTTAGGGGTTAGGTGTTAAGTCTGGGTTAGGGGGCCAGGGTAAGTTTTAGGGTTGGAGTTAGCGTTAGGGTTAGGGGTTAGGGTTAAGGGAGAGGGTTAGGTATCAGGGTGAGGGTTAGAGGGTTAACAGTTGGGGTTAAGCTTAGGGGTTAGGGATAGTGTTAGAGTTAAGGGTTAGAAGTATGGTTCAGGTTTATGTTTAGCATTAGGGGTTGGGGTTAGTGTTAACTGTAGGTCAGTGTTGGGGTTAGATCTCTAGGCATTAGGGTAAAGGTTAGGGTTAGGGTTAAGTGTTAGGGTTATGTTTAATGGTTAGGATTGGGAATAGGGTTAAGGGTTAGGGTTAAGGTTAGGGGTTATGACTAAGGATCAACCGTTAGGGTTACTTTTAGGCGTAGGTTTAGGGTAAGAGGTTAGGGTTAGTGTTAGTGTTGTTGGTCGGGTTAAGGTTAGGGTTGGCATTTCAGAATTAGGGATTAGGTGTTACGGTTATGGCTAGGAGTTAGGGTTATAATGACGGTATAGGGCTTGTTCTCAGGGTGTCATGCATTAACGTTAAGATATCGGGTTAAAGTTAGGGTTACGGTGAGGTTTACCTGTTAAGGTGAGCAGTAGGATCAGGGTTATGTGTTATGTTCTGGGTTAGGCTTATGGTTGAATGGAGGGTTTATGCTTAGGGCACGGGCCCTGTATGCCCTAGGAGGCAAAGTTAGGTGTCTGTGATGGTCGCTGGGAACCCACTCTATCGTACGCAGTGTATGGGCCTCTGGGTTTTAGGCAGGACACTGGCAGAGCGTCCTTTCACGCATGGCATGGGAGGATTGCAGGCTTTCTAAACTCTAAGAAAGCAAGAAGTCTGAGAATTAGATTTAGGGTTAGGATTATGGTTAGGGTTAAGGATGAAGTTTAGTGTTAGGGTGAGGGCTTAGGGTTAGGGATTAGGGTTAGGGTTAAAGGTTACTCTTAGATATAACAGTTACACTTTGGTTTAGGGTTGAGGTTTACGGTTAGGGTAAAGATGAGGGGTTAGGGTTTGGTACAGGGTTAGGGTTAAGTGTTAGGTTTAGGGTTGAAGATTAGGATTAGGGTTAGGATTAAAGGTTAGCATGAGAGTTAACGCTTAGGGTTAAGGTTAAGAGTTAGCATTAGCGTTAGGGTTAGGGTTAGTTTTAGGGTTAGAGTTATGTGCCATGGTTTGTGTTAGAGGTTAGGATTAGGTTTACTGTTCATGGTTAGGGTTACGTTTAGGGGTAGCATTAGGGTTAGAGTTAGGGTTAGGGTTAAGGGATAGGATTAGGGTTAAGTGTTGAGCTTAGGGTTAGGGTTTAGTGTTAGGGTTATCCTTAAGGATTAGGGTTAGGGTCAGGGTTAAATGTTTGGGTGCGTGTAATGGTTAGGGTCTGGGTTAAGGTTTATAGATAGGGTTAGTGTTAAGGGTTACGGGTAGGTTTAGGGTTCAGGGTTTAGAGTTAGCATTAGGGCTTAAGGTTAGGATTAGGTGGTAGGTTAGATTTAGGGTTAGATCTAGGCGTTAGAGTATGGGTTAAGAGATAGGGTTAGGTTTAATGCTTAGGATTAGGGTTAGGGTTTGGGGTTAAGTGTGAGGGGTTAGGTTTAAGGATCAAAGGTTAGGGTTATTTTTAGCTGTAGTGTTAGGTTTAGGGATAAGGGATAAGATTGGCGTAAGGGTTTTTCTTACTGTTAGGGTTAAGGGTCAGGCTTAGATTAAAGGTTAAGGTTAGGGTCAGTGTTAAGGGTTAGGGTGAGGGTTAACGGTTAGGGTAAAGGTTAAGCATTAGGGTTAGGGATTAGCGATTAGGGTTTTTGGTAAGTGTTAGGGTTAGGAGTTCGTGTTTTATGAAGGGGTATGGTTAGAATTAGGATTGGGGTTAGTGTTAAGGTTAGGTTTTGGGGTTAGGGTTAGGGTAAAAGGATAGGATTAGGGTTAAGGGTTGGGATCAGGTTTAGGGGTAAAGTTTAGTGTTCTGGTTAATGTTTAGTGTTATGGTCCAGTTTAAGTGTTAGGGTGAGGGTTAACGGTTAGGATTAGGCTTAGAGGTTGGGGATATAGTGAGGGTTCAGTGTTAGGGTTAGGTTTAGGGTTCAGGGTTAGGGTTAGCGTTAGGTGTTATGGTTAGGGTTAGGTGTTAGGTTAGTGTCAGGGTTCGGTCTAGTCGTGAGGGTAAGGTTTAGGGTTTGCTTTAAGCGCTAGGGTTAGGTTTAATGTTTAGGATTAGGATTAGGGTTAAGGGTTAGGGTAAGGCTTAGGGGTTAGGGTGAAGGGTTAGGGTTTTTGTTAGGCATAGAGTTGGGGTTAGAAGTAAGGGTTACAGTCAGTGTTAGGGTTGTAGGTAGGGTTACGGTTACGGTTAGCAGTTTAGAATTAGGGTTAGGGATTAGGTGTTACAGTTATGACTAGGAGATAGGGTTAGAATTATGGGATAGGGGTTGTTCTCAGGGAATGGGTTACGCATTAACGTTAGGATAAGAGGTTAAAGTTAGGCTCACGGTGAGGTTTACGTGTTAAGGGGAGAAATAGGAACAGGGTTGGGTGTTATGTTCAGGGTTAGGGTTATCTGTTAAAGGTATTGTTTATGCTTAGCGCACGGGCCCTGTCTGCATTAGGCGGGCGGGGGGAGTTTAGGGGGCTGGGATTGTACCCGGGAACCCACTCTATCATACTCTGGGTATGGGCCCGTGGGTTTCATGCAGGACACAGTGGTAGAGCCTCCTTTCACGCATGGCATGGGAGGATTGCAGGCTTTCTAAACTCTAAGAAAGGAAGAAGTCTTATAATTTGATTTTAGGGTTAGGTTTATGGATAGGGTTAAGGATAAATTTTAGTGTTAGTGTGAGGGCTTAGGGTTAGAGATTAGGGTTAGGGTTAAAGGTTACTCTTAGATTTAACGGTTACACTTTGGTTTAGGGTTGAGGTTTACGGTTAGGGTTAAGATGAGGGGTTAGAGTGTGGTACAGGGTTAGGGTTAAGTGTTAGGTTTAGGGTTGAAGATTAGGATTAGGGTTAGGATTAAAGGTTAGCATGAGAGTGAACGCTTAGTGTTAAGGTTAAGAGTTAGGGTTTAGGGCCGGGCGCGGTGGCTCACGCCTGTAATCCTACCACTCTGGGAGGCCGAGGTGGGTGGATCGTTTGAGCTCAGGAGTTCAAGATCAGCCTGAGCAAGAGCGAGACCCCATCTGTACTAAAAATAGAAAGAAATTATATGGACAGCTAAAAATATATATAGAAAAAAATTAGCCGGGCATGGTGGCGCATGCCTGTAGTCCCAGCTGCTCGGGAGGCTGAGACAGGAGGATTCCTTGAGCTCAGGAGTCTGAGGTTGCTGTGAGCTAGGCTGATGCCACGGCACTCACTCTATCTTGGGCAACAGAGTGAGACTCTCTCAAAAAAAAAAAAAAAAAAAAAAAGATTTAGGGTTTAGGGTTATGGTTAGGGTTAGGGTTAGTTTTAGGGTTAGAGTTATGTGCTATGGTTTATGTTAGAGGTTAGGGTTAGGTTTACTGTTCACGGTTAGGGTTGGGTTTAGGGGTTAGCATTAGGGTTAGGGATTAGGTTTAGGGTAAGGGTCTAGAGTTAATGTTGGGCTTTAGGCTCGGGGCTTAGGTTCAGGGTCAGGGGTTAGCGTTGGTGGTAGGGCTTAGCTTTAGCGGTCAGTTTAAGGGCACAGGACCTGGTTAATCTACGGTGAGAGGGGTGCGGTCGGAGTCACCACGAAAGCACAACATCATTCCCTGGGCCTTGGGAGAGGACCTCCATGCAGGACTCAGGCGGAGCCTCATCTGACACATGGCATGGCTGTATTGTAGGCTTGCTTCACTCTGGGAATGGAAGTAGTGTGAGAATTAGGGTTGAGGTTGGGGTTAGGGTTTTTCGTGTTAGGGGTTAGGTTTCGAGTCAGGGTTAGGTGCTAGGGATTAGTGGTTAGGGTTAGAGTTAGTGTTAGGGGTAAGGTGTTAAGTCTGGGTTAGGGGGCCAGGGTAAGGTTTAGGGTTGGAGTTAGCGTTAGGTTTAGGGGTTAGGGTTAAGGGATAGGGTTAGGATTCAGGGTGAGGGTTAGAGGGTTAACAGTTGGGGTTAGGCTTAGGGGTAAGGGATAGTGTTAGGGTTAAGGGTTAGGAGCTTGGTTCAGGTTTAAGGTTAGCATTAGGGGTTGGGGTTAGTGTTAACTGTAGGTCAGTGTTGGGGTTAGATCTCTAGGCATTAGGGTAAAGGTTAGGGTTAGGGTTAAGAGTTAGGGTTATGTTTAATGGTTAGGATTGGGAATAGGGTTAAGGGTTAGGGTTAAGGTTAGGGGTTATGACTAAGGATCAACCGTTAGGGTTACTTTTAGGCGTAGGATTAGGGTAAGGGGTTAGGGTTAGTGTTAGTGTTGTTGGTCGGGTTAAGGTTAGGGTTGGCGTTTCAGAATTAGGGATTAGGTGTTATGGTTATAGCTAGGAGGTAGGGTTATAATGACGGTATAGGGCTTGTTCTCAGGGTGTCATGCATTAACGTTAAGATATCGGGTTAAAGTTAGGGTTATGGTGAGGTTTACCTGTTAAGGTGAGCAGTAGGATCAGGGTTAGGTGTTATTTTGTGGGTTAGGCTTATGGGTGAGGGGTAGGGTTTATGCTTAGGGCACGGGCCCTGTCTGCTCTAGGAGGCAAAGTTAGGTGTCTGTGATGGTCGCTGGGAACCCACTCTACCGCACCCAGTGTATGGGCCTCTGGGTTTCATGCAGGACACTGTGGCAGAGCCTCCTTTCACGCATGGCGTGGGAGGATTGCAGGCTTTCTAAACTCTAATCAAGCCAGAAGTCTGAGAATTAGATTTAGGGTTAGGGTTATGGTTAGGGTTAAGGATGAAGTTTAGTGTTAGGGTGAGGGCTTAGGCTTAGGGATTACGGTTAGGGTTAAAGGTTACTCTTAGATTTAACGGTTACACTTTGGTTTAGGGTTGAGGTTTAAGGTTAGGGTTAAGATGAGGGGTTAGGGTTTGGTACAGGGTTAGGGTTAAGTGTTAGGTTTAGGGTTGAAGATTAGGATTAGGGTTAGGATTAAAGGTTAGCGTGAGAGTTAACGCTTAGGGTTAAGGTTAAGAGTTAGGGTTTAGGGTTAGGGTTAGGGTTAGGGTTAGTTTTAGGGTTAGAGTTATGTGCTATGGTTTGTGTTAGAGGTTAGGGTTAGGTTTACTGTTCACGGTTAGGGTTACGTTTAGAGGTTAGCATTAGGGTTAGGGTTAGGGTTAGGGTTAAGGGATAGGATTAGGGTTAAGTGTTGGGCTTAGGGTTAGGGTTTAGTGTTAGGGTTATCATTAAGGATTAGGGTTAGGGTCAGGGTTAAATGCTTGGGTGCGGGTAATGGTTAGGGTCAGCGTTAAGGTTCACGGATAGGGTTACTGTTAAGGGTTACAGGTAGGTTTAGGCTTCAGGGTTAGCGTTAGCATTAAGGCTTAAGGTTAGGATTAGGCGGTAGATTAGATTTAGGGTTAGATCTAGGCGTTAGGGTAAGGGCTAGGGTTAGGGTTAAGAGATAGGGTTAGGTTTAATGCTTAGGATTAGGGTTAGGGTTTGGGGTTAAAGTAAGTGTTAGGGGTTAGATTTATGGTTCAAAGGTTAGGGTTATTTTTAGCTGTAGTGTTAGGGTTAGGGATAAGGGATCCCATTAGCATTAAGGGTCTTCCTTACTGTAGGGTTAAGGGTTAGGCTTAGAGTTAAAGGTTAAGGTTAGGGTCAGTGTTAAGAATTAGGGTGAGGGTTAACGGTTAGGGTAAAGGTTAAGCGTTAGGGTTAGGGATTAGTGATTAGGGTTTTTGGTTAGTGTTAGGGTTAGCGGTTAGGAGTTAGTGTTTTATGAAGGGGTATGGTTAGAATTAGGATTGGGATTAGAGTTAGGGTTAGGTATAGGGGTTAGGTTTAGGGGTTAGTTTTAGGGTAAAAGGATAGGATTAGGGTTATGGGTTGGGCTTAGTTTTAGGGTTAAAGTTTACTGCTAGGGTTAGGGATAGGGTTCAGGGTTAGCTTTAGGCGTTCTGGTTAGTGTTAGGTGTTAGGTTAGTGTCAGGGTTAGGTCTAGTCGTGAGGGTAAGGTTTAGGGTTAGCTTAAGAGCCAGGGTTAGGTTTAATGGTTAGGATTAGCATTACGGTTAAGGGTTCGGGTAATGCGTAGTGGTTAGGGTGAAGGGTGAAGGGTTAGGGCTTTTGTTAGGCATAGCGTTGGGGTTAGAACTAAGGGTTCCTGTCAGTGTTAGGGTTGTAGGCAGTGTTACGGTTAGGCTTAGCGGTTGAGAATTAGGGTTAGGGATTAGGTGTTACATTTATGACTAGGAGATAGGGTTAGAATTATTGGATAGGGGATGTTGTCAGGGAATGGTTTATGTATTAACGTTACGATAAGAGGTTAAAATTAGACTCACGGTGAGGTTTACGTGTTAAGGGGAGAAATAGGAACAGGGTTAGGTGCTATGTTCAGGGTTAGGGTTATCTGTTAAAGGTATTGTTTATGCTTAGTGCACGGGCCCTGTCTGCATGAAGCTGGGGGGAGGTTAGGGGGCTGCCATTGTCACGGGGAACCCGCTGTATCGGACTCTGGGTATGGGCCCGTGGTTTTCATGCAGGACACAGTGGTAGAGTCTCCTTTCCCACATGGCATGGGAGGATTGCAGGCTTTCTAAACTCTAAGAAAGCAAGAAGTCTGAGAATTAGATTTAGGGTTAGGATTATGGTTAGGGTTCAGGATGAAGTGTAGTGTTATGGTGACGGGATAGGGTTACAGATTAGGGTTACGGTTTAAGGTTACTCTTAGGTTTAACAATTACAGTTTGTTTTAGTGTTGAGGTTTGCAGATAGGGTTAAGATGAGGGGTTATGGTTTGGTACATGGTTAGGGTTGTGTTAGGTTTAGGGTTGAAGATTAGGATTAGGGTTGGGATTAAAGGTTAGCATGAGAGTTAACGGTTAAGGTTAAGGTTAAGGGTTAGAGTTAGGGTTTAGGTTCAGGGTTAAGCGTTAGGGTTAGTTTTAGGGTTAGAGTTATGTGTTAGGGTTTGTGTTAGAGGTAGGCTTAGGTTCACTGTTCACGGTTAGGGTTACCTCTAGGGGTTAGCATTAGGGTTAGGGATTAGGTTTAGGGTAAGTGTTTACAGTTAGTGTTGGGCTTTAGGCTCGGGGCTTAGGTTCAGGGTCAGGGGTTAGGGTTGGTGGTAGGGCTTAGCTTTAGTGGTCAGTTTAAGGGCACAGGACCTGGTTAATCTACGGTGAGAGGGGTGTGGTCGGAGTCACCACGAAAGCACAACATCATTCCCTGGGCCTTGGTAGAGGACCTACATGCAGGACTCAGGCGGAGCCTCATCTCACACATGGCATGGCTGTATTGTAGGCTTGCTTTACTCTGGAAATGGAATTAGTGTGAGAATTAGGGATAGGTTTGGGGTCAGGGGTTTCGAGTTAGGGATTAGGTTTCGAGTCAGGGTCAGGTGCTAGGGATTAGTGGTTAGGGTTAGAGTTAGTGTTAGGGGTTAGGTGTTAAGTCTGGGTTCGGGGGCCAGGATTAGGTTTAGGGTTGGGGTTAGCGTTAGGGTTAGGTGTTAGGGTTAAAGTTTAGGCTTAGAGTCAGGGTTAAGTGTTAGGGTGAGGCTTAACATTTAGGGTTAAGGTTAGGGGGTTATGGATAGGGTTAGGGTTAAGGGTTAGTTTTATAGTTCAGGTTTAAGGTTAGGATCAGGGGTTAGGGTTAGTGTTAACTGTAGGTCAGTGTTGGGGTTAGATCTCTAGGCATTAAGGTATAGGTTAGGGGTAGAGTTAAGTAGGGTTATGTTTAATGGTTAGGATTGGGATTAGCGTGAAGGGTTAGGGTTAAGGTTTAGGGGTTATGACTAAGTATCAATGGTTAGGGTTACTTTTAGGTGTAGGGTTAGGGTAAGTGTTTAGGGTTAGTGTTAGTGTTGTTGGTAGGATTAAGGTTAGGGTTGGCGTTTCAGAATTAGGGATTAGGTGTTACGGTTATGGCTAGGAGTTAGGGTTAGAATTACGCTATAGGGCTTGTTCTCAGGGTGTCATGCATTATCGTTAATATAAGGGGTTAAAGTTAGGGTTACGGTGAGGTTTACGTGTTAAGGTGGACAGTAGGATCAGGGTCAGGTGTTATGTTTCGGGTTAGGGTTATGGGTGAGGGGTAGGGTTTGTGCTTAGGGCACAGGCCCTGTATGCACTAGGAGGCGAAGTTAGGGGTCTGTGATGGTCGCTGGGAACCCACTCTATCGTACGCAGTGTATGGGCCTCTGGGTTTCATGCAGGACACTGTGGCAGAGCGGGCTTTCATGCATGGCTTAGTAGGATTGTAGGCTTTCAAAACTCTGAGAAAGCAAGAAGTCTGAGAGTTAGATTTAGAGTTAGTATTATGGTACGGTTTAGGGATGAGGATTAGTGATAGGTGAGGGCTTAGGGTTAGGGATTAGGGTTAGGGTTAGGGTTGTTGGTAGGGTGAAGGTTAGGGTTGGCATTTTAGAATTAAGGATGAAGTGTTACGGTTATGGCTAGGGGTTAGGATTAGAATTATGGGATAGGGCTCCTTCTCAGTGTGTTATGCATTAACGTTAAGATAAGGGGATAAGTTAGGGTTACGGGGAGGTTTATGTTTTAAGGTGAGCAATAGGATCAGGGTCAGGTGCTATGTTCAGGGTGAGGGTTATCTGTTAGGGGTAGTGTTTATATTTAGCGTACAGGCTCTGTCTGCACTGGGCGGGGGGCTGGAGTTACGGGGATGGGATTTCCCCGGGAACCCACTCTATCATACGCTAGGTATGGGCTCCTGGTTTCATGCAAGAGAGAGCTGCAGAGCCCCCTTTTACTCATGGCATGGGAGGATTTTAGGCTTTCTAAACTCTAAGAAAGCAAGAAGTCCGAGAATTAGATTTAGGGGTAGGATTATGATAATGTTTAGGGTTAGGGTTAGTGTTAAGGTGGGGTCTTAGGGTTAAGGGTAAGCGTTAGAGGTTAGTGTTAGGTTTAACAGTTACAGTTAGGTTTATGGTTAACTTTGAGGGTTAGGGTTAAGGTTTGGGTTTAGCGTTTGACACAGGGTTAGGCTTCAGTGTTAGCTTTATGGTTAAAGATTAGGATTAGGGTTAGTGTGAGGGTTAATGGTAAGGGTCAAGATTAAGGGTTAGGGTTGGGGTTAGGGTTAGGTTTAGGGTTAGGGGTTAGGGTTAGGCTTAGGGTTAAGGGATAGGATTAGGGTTAAGTGTTGGGCTTATGGTTAGGGTTAAAGTTTAGTGTTAGGGTTAATGTTTAGTGTTATGGTCCAGTTTAAGTGTTAGGGTGAGGGTTAACAGTTAGGATTAGGCTTAGGGGTTAGGGATATAGTGAAGGATCAGTGTTAGGGTTAGGTTTAGGGTTCAGGGTTAGGGTTAGCTTTAGGGGTTATGGCTAGTGTTAGGTGTTAGGTTAGTGTCAGGGTTAGGTCTAGTCGGGAGGGTAAGGTTTAGGGTTAGCTTTAAGAGCTAGGGTTAGGTTTAATGGTTAGGATTAGGATTACGGTTAAGGGTTAGGGTAATGCGTAGGGATTAGGGTGACGGTGAAGGGTTAAGGCTTTTGTTAGGCATAGCGTTGGGGTTAGAAGTAAGGGTTCCTGTCAGTGTTAGGGTTGTAGGCAGCGTTACGGTTAGGCTTAGCGGTTGAGAATTAGGGTTAGGGATTAGGTGTTACAGTTATGACTAGGAGATAGGGTTAGAATTATTGGATAGGGGATGTTCTCAGGAAATGGGTTATGCATTAACGTTAGGATAAAAGGTTAAAGTTAGGCTCACGGTGAGGTTTACCTGTTAAGGGGAGAAATAGGAACAGGGTTAGGTGCTATGTTCAGGGTTAGGGTTATCTGTTAAAGGTATTGTTTATGCTTAGCGCACGGGCCCTGTCTACATTAAGCTGGGGCGAGGTTAGGGGGCTGGGATTGTCACCGGGAACCCACTGTATCAGACTCTGTGTATGGGCCCGTGGTTTTCATGCAGGACACAGTGGTAGAGCCTCCTTTCCCACATGGCATGGGAGGATTGCAGGCTTTCTAAACTCTAAGAAAGCAAGAAGTCTGAGAATTAGATTTAGGGTTAGGATTATGGTTAGGGTTCAGGATGAAGTGTAGTGTTATGGTGAGGGGATAGGGTTACAGATTAGGGTTACGGTTTAAGGTTACTGTTAGGTTTAACGGTTACAGTTCGTTTTAGGGTTGACGTTTGTGGATAGGGTTAAGATGAGGGGTTAGGGTTTGGTACAGGGTTAGGGTTGTGTTAGGTTTAGGGTTGAAGATTAGGATTAGGGTTAGGATTAAAGGTTAGCATGAGAGTTAACGGTTAAGGTTAAGGTTAAGGGATAGGGTTAGGGTTTAGGTTCAGGGTTAAGGGTTAGGGTTAGTTTTAGGGTTAGAGTTATGTGTTAGGATTTGTGTTAGAGGTTAGGGTTAGGTTTACTGTTCACGGTTAGGGTTAGGTTTAGGGTTTAGCATTAGGGATAGGGATTAGGTTTAGGGTAAGTGTTTGGAGTTAGTGTTGGGCTTTAGGCTCGGGGCTTAGGTTCAGGGTCAGGGGTTAGGGTTGGTGGTAGGGCTTAGATTTAGCGGTCAGTTTAAGGGCACTGGACCTGGTTAATCTACGGTGACAGGGGTGTGGTCTGAGTCACCACGAAAGCACAACATCATTCCCTGGGCCTTGGGACGAAACCTCCATGCAGGACTCAGGCGGAGCCTCATCTCACACATGGCATGGCTGTATTGTAGGCTTGCTTCACTCTGGGAATGGAAGTAGTGTGAGAATTAGGGTTAGGTTTGGGTTTAGGGGTTTCGAGTTAGGGGTTAGGTTTCGAGTCAGGGTCAGGTGCTAGGGATTAGTGGTTAGGGTTAGAGTTTGTGTTAGGGGTAAGGTGTTAAGTCTGGGTTAGGGGGCCAGGGTTAGGTTTAGGGTTGTGGTTAGCGTTAGGGTTAGGGGTTAGGGTTAAGGGATAGGGTTAGAGTCAGGGTTAATGTTAGGGTGAGGCTTAACAGTTGGGGTTAGGGTTAGGGGGTTAGGGATAGGGTTAGGGTTAAGGGTTAGGTTTATGGTTCAGCTTTAAGGTTAGGATTTGGGGTTAGGATTAGTGTTAAGTGTAGGTCAGTGTTGGGGTTAGATATCTAGGCATTAGGGTAGAGGTTAGCGGTAGGGTTAAGTAGGGTTATGTTTAATGGTTAGGATTGGGATTAGCATGAAGGGTTAGGGTTAAGGTTTAGGGGTTATGACTAAGGATCAATGGTTAGGGTTATTTTTAGGCGTAGGGTTAGGGTAAGGGTTTAGGGTTAGGGTTAGGGTTGTTGGTAGGGTGAAGGTAGGGTTGGCATTTTAGAATTAGGGATGAGGTGTTAGGGTTATGGCTGGGGATTAGATTTAGAATTATGGGATAGGGCTTCTTCTCAGGGTGTTATACATTAATGTTAAGATAAGGGGATAAGTTAGGGTTTCGGAGAGGTTTATGTTTTAAGGTGAGCAATAGGTTCAGGGTCAGGTTTTATATTGAGGGTGAGGGTTATCTGTTAGGGATAGTGTTTATACTTAGCGTACGGTCCCTGTCTGCACTGGGTGGGGGGCGGGGGTTAGAGGGATGGGATTGTCCCCGGGAACGCACTCTATCATACGCTGGGTATGGGCTCCTGGGTTTCATGCAGGACACAGTGGAAGAGCCCCCTTTTACTCATGGCATGGGAGGATTGTAGGCTTTCTTAACTCTGAGAAAGCAAGAAGTCTGAGAATTAGATTTAGGGGTAGGATTATGGTAATGTTTAGAGAGGAAGATTAGTGTTAGGGTGGCCTCTGAGGGTTAGGGGTTAGCGTTAAAGGTTAGTGTTATTTTTAATAGTTACAGTTACGTTTACGGTTAAGTTTCAGGGTTAGGGTTAAGGTTTGGTTTTAGCGTTTGGCACAGGGTTAGGCTTCAGTGTTAGGTTTATGGTTAAAGATTAGGATTAGGGTTAGGGTTAAGGGTTAGTGTGAGGGTTAATGGTAAGGGTCAAGATTAAGTGTTACGGTTGGGGTTAGGGTTAGGAATAAGACTTCGTGTAACGTTTAGGGTTAGAGTTAAGTGTTATGGTTATGGCTAGAGGTTAGGGTTAGGTTTAGGGTTCATGGTTAGGGTTACATTTAGGGGTTCGGGTTACGGGTTAAGTTTAGGGTGAGTGTTTAGTGTTACTGTTGGGCGTTAGGATAAGGGCCGAGGTTTAGGGTTAGGATTTAGGTTTAGTGTTAGGGCTTAGATTTAGTGGTTAGTTTAAGGGCACATGCTCTGTTTAATCTATGGTGGGAAGGGTGCAGACTGGGTCGCCTCAACACCACACCATCGTACCTGGGCCTCGGGCCCAGACCTACATGCAGGACTCAGGCAGAGCCTCTTCTCATTTGTGGCATGGCTCTATTGTAGGCTTGGTCAACTCTGAGAACGGAGGAAGTGTGAGAATTAGGGTTATGGTTAGGGTTATGTGTTTAGGGTTAGAGGTTAGGGTTTGAGTGAAGTTTAGCTGTTAGGAATTAGAAGTTAGGATTAGTGTGTCAGGGGTTAGGTGTTAGGTTTTTGTAAGGGGCTAGCGTTAGATTTAGGGTTAGGGTTAATGTTCGGGCGGGTTAGGGGTCAGCCTTAGGGTTAGGCTTACGAGATAGGATTAAGGTAAAGGGTGAAGGCTTAAGATTAGCAGTAAGGGTTAAGGTTAGGGTTAAGGGTTAGGGTTTCGGTCCAAGTTAAGGGTGAGAGTGAGGGTTAACAGTTGCGATTAGGGTAATGGTTTAGGGATAGTAATAGGTTTAAGGGATAGGGTTAGGGTTAGGTTTAGGGTTCGGGGTTAGGGTTAGCATTAGCGGTTAGGGTTAGGGTTAGGGGTTAGGGTTACAGTTAGGGTTAGGTCTAGGCATTATGGTAATGGTTCGTGTTAGGGTTAAGAATTAGGGTTAGGTTTAATTGTTAGGATTATGATCAGTGTAATGGTTAGGGTTAGGGTTAGCGGTTAGAGTTAGGGTTAGTGTTAGGGTTGTTTGTAGGGTGAAGGTAAAGTTTAACAGTTGAGAATTAAGGTTAGGGATTAGGTGTTACGGTTATGCTAGGAGTTAGGCTTAGAATTAAGGGATAGGGTTTGTTCTTAGGGTAAGTGTTATTCAATAACATTAGGATAGGGGGTTAAAGTTAGGGTTACAGTGAGGTTTACGTGTTAAGGTGAACAATAACATCAGGGTTAGGTGTTATGTTCAGGGTTAGGGTTATGGGTGAGGTGCAGGGTTTTTGCTTAGGGCATAGGCCCTGTCAGCACTAGCAGGGGGAGTTAGGGGGCCGTGATTGTCCCCAGGAACCCACTCTATTGTACACAGAGTATGGGCTCCTGGGTTTCATGCAGGACACTGTGGTAGAGCCAGCTTTCACGCATGGCTTTGGAGAATTGTAGGCTTTTAAAACTCTGAGATAGCAAGAAGTCTGAGAATTAGATTTAGGGTTAGGATTATGGTTAGAGTTAGGAATGAAGATTAGTCAGGGAGAGGGCTTAGGGTTAGGGCTTAAGCTTCGAGTGAGGATTAGGGGTTAGGGAGTAGGTGTTGGGTTTAGTGATAGGGTTAGGGTTTAGGGGTTAGGGTTGGGTTAGGGGCTAGGGTTAGATTTATGGTGGGGTTATGGTTAGCATTAGGGGTTAGGGTTAGGGTTAAGGGATAGGATAAGGGTTAAGCGTTAAGGCTTAGGGTTAGCGTTAAGTGTTAGGTTTAGTTTTAAGGGTTAGGGTTACAGTTCGAGTTAAGGGTTAGTGTGGGGTTAACAGTTAGGGCTAGGCTTATGGCTTAAGGATAGAGTTAGGTTTAAGGCTTAGGATTAGGGTTCAGTGTTAGGGTTAGCATTAGGGATTAGGGTTAGGGTTAGGGGTTACGTTTACTCTTAGGGTTAGGTCTAGGCGTTAGGGTACGTGTTAGTGTTAGGCTTAAGAGTTAGGGTTAGGTTTAATTGTTAGGATTAGGATCAAGGTTAAGGGTTAGGGTTAAGGTTAGGGGTTAGGGTTAAGTGTCAAGTGTTACGGTTATTTTTAGGTGTACGGTTAGGGTTAGCGGTTAGGGTTAGGGTTAGTGTTAGGGTTGTTTGTAGGGGTAAGGTAATGTTTAGCAGTTTTGAATTAGCCTTAGGGATTAGGTGTTATAATTGTGGCTAGGAGTTAGGTTTAGAATTAAGGGATAGGGGTTGTTCTTAGGGTAAGTCTTATGCATTAACGTTAGGATAACGGGTTCAAGTTAGAGTTATGGTGAGGTTGATGTGTTAAGATGAGCAATAGTATCAGGGTGAGCTGTGATGTTCAGGGTTAGGGTTATGGGTGAGGGGTAGTGTTTATGCTTATATCACGAGCCCTCCCTGCTCTAGGAGGGGGCTTAGGGGGCTGGGATAGATGCCAGAAGCCATTCTATCATATGCTGGGTATGGGCCCCCTGGTTTCATGCCGGACACAGTGGCCGAGCCTCCTTCTACACATGGCATGGGAGGATTGTAGGCTTTGTAAACTATGAGAAAGCAAGAAGTCTGAGAATTAAATTTAGGGCTAGGATTAGGGTTAGGGTTAGCAATATAGGTTACTGTTATGGTGAGGGCTTAGGGTTAGGGGTTTCGGTTAGGGTCAGGGTTAAAGGTTAGTGTTAGGTTTAACAGTTACAGTTAGGTTTAGGGTTAAGCTTTAAGGTTTACGGTTAGGGTTAAGATTAGGGGTTAGGTTTTGGTACAGGGTAAGGGTTAAGTGCTAGGTTTAGGGTTAAAGATTAGGATTAGGGTTAGGGTTAAGGTTTAGTGTGAGGGTTAATGGTTAGGGTTAAGGTTAAGTGTTAGGGTTATGGGTTAGGGTTAGGGTTAAGTGTTCATGTTAGGTTTAGGGTTAGAGTTAAGTGTTATGGTTAGGGTTAGGGTTTTGGGTTAGGTTTAGGGTTCATGGTTAAGGTTATATTTAGGGGTTAGGTTTAGGGTAAGCGTTTAGTGTTAGTGTTGGGCATTAGGGTCAGGGCTTAGGTTTAGGGTTAGGGGTTAGGGTCAGTGTTTGGGCTTTGATTTAGCGGTTAGTTTAAGGGTACAGGACCTGTGTAATCTATGGTGAGAAGGGTGCAGAATGTTTCCATGCGACACCACACCATCGGATCCTGGGCCTTTGGCCCAGACCTACTTGCAGGACTCATGCAGAAACTCTACTCACGGATTGCATGGTTGTATTTTAAGCTTGGTTAACTCTGAGAATGGAAGTAGTGTGAGAAATAGGGTTATGGTTAGGGTTAAGGGTTTGGTGTTAGGGGTTAGGGTTCAAGTGAGGTTTAGTGGTTAGGGACTAGGATTTAGGGTTAGTGTTAGGGTTAGGGGTTAGGGGTTAGGGGTTAGTTTTGCGTTAGGGGCTAGGGTTAGATTTATGGTTGGGGTGAGTGTTAGGGTTAGGATTAGGCATCAGGGTTAGTGTTAGGGTTAAAGGATAGGATTGGGGTTAAGTGTTAAGGCTTAGGGTTTGTGTTAAGTGTTAGGGTTGGGGTTTAGGCTTAGGGTTACGGTTCGAGTTAAGCTCTAGGGTGAGGGTTAAAGATTAGGCTTAGGATTATTGGTTAGGGATAGAGTTATGTTTAAGGGTTAGGGATAGGGTTAGGTTTAGGGTTCAGTGTTAGGGTTAGCATTAGGGGTTAGGGTTAGGGGTTAGGCGTAGTGATGTATTAAGGGCTATGGTTAGAATTAGGATTGGGGTTAGTGTTAGGTTTAGGGTTAGGGGTTAGGTTTAGGGTTAAGGGATAGGATTATGGTTAAGGGTTGGGCGTAGGTTTAGGGTTAAAATTTAGTGTTAGGGTTAAGATTTAGTGTTAGGGTCCGGTTTAAGGGTTAGGGTGAGGGTTAACGGTTAGGGTTAGGGTTAGGGGTTAGGGATATAGTTAGTATTAAGTGTTAGGGTTAGGTTTAGGGTTCAGGGTTAGGATTAGCTTTAGGGGTTATGATTAGGGTTAGGTGTTAGTTTAGTGTTAGTGTTAGGTCTAGGCGTCAGGGTAAGGTTTAGGGTTAGGGTTAAGAGCTAAGTTTGGGTTTAGTGGTTAGGATTAGGATTAGGGTTAGGAGTTAGGGTAAAGGGTCAAGGGTTAGCATTATTTTTAGCCATAGCTTTGGCGTTAGGAGTAAGGGTTAGGTTCAGTGTTAGGGTAACAGTAGGTTACCGTAACAGTAACTACGTAGGGTAACAGTTAGTGTTAGTGGTTTAGAATTAGGGTTAGGGATTAGTTGTTACAGTTATGACTAGGAGATAGGGTTAGAATTATGGGATAGGGGTTATTCTCAGGGTAAGTGTTATGCATTAACGTTAGGATAAGAGGTTAAAGTTCAGGTTACAGTGAGGTTTACATTCTAAGGTGAGCAATAGAATCAGGGTTAAATGTTATTTTCAGGGTTAGAGTTTTGGGTGAGGTGTAGAGTTTATGCTTAGGACACCGGCCTTGTCTGCATTAGGCGGGGGGCGGGAGTTAGGGGGCTGGGATTGTCACCAGGAACCCACTCTATCGTACTCTGGTTATGGGCCCCAGCGGTTCATTCAGGACACAGTGGAAGAGCCTCCTTTCACGCATGGAATGGGAGGATTGTAGGCTTTCTAAACTCTAAGAAAGCAAGAAGACTGAGAATTAGATTTAGGGTTAGGGTTAGGGTTCGGGTTAAGGATCAAGGTTAGTGTTAGGGTGAAGGCTTAGAGTTAGGGGTTACGGGTAGCGTTACAGGTTACTCTTAGTTTTAACCGTTACAGTTAGGTTCAGGGTTAAGGTTTACGGTTAGGTTTAAGGTTAGGGTTTAGGGTTTGGTACAGGATTAGGGTTAAATATTAGGTTTAGGGTTAAAGATTACGATTAAGGTTAGGTTTAAAGGTTAGTGTGAGGGTTAACAGTCAGGGTTAAAGTTAAGAGTTAGGGTTAGGGTTAGTGTTAGGATTAAGGGTTCATGTTAGGTTTAGGGTTAGAGTTAAGTGCTATGGTTAGCGCTCGAGGTTAGGGTTAGGTTTAGGGTTCACAGTTAGGGTTTTGTGTAGGGGTTAGCATTAGGGTTAGGGATTAGCTTTAGGGTAAGAGTTTAGAGTTAGTGTTGGGCTTTAGGCTCAGGGCTTAGGTTTAGGGTCAGAGGTTAGGGTTGATGTTAGGGCTTAGATTTAGCGGTTAGTTTAAGGGCACAGGACCTGTTTATTCTACAGTGAGAGGGGTTAGGGTTAGGGTTAGGGTTGGCATAAGGGTTACGGTTAGATTTAACCTTGGGGTTAGTGTTAGGGTTAGGGGTTAAAAACACCTACAGCCAGCCCTAACCCGATTTCTCACACTTCTTCCATTCTCAGAGTTAACCAAGCCTACAATACAGCCATGTCATGCGTGAGAAGAGGCTCCACCTGAGCCCTGTATGTAGGTCTTGGCCCAAGGCCCAGCGTATGGTGGTGTCGTGTCGCAGCGACCCTGTGCAGCACTCTCACCATAGATTAAACAGGTCCTGTGCCCTTAAACTAACCGCTAAATCTCAGCCCGAACACTAATCCTAACCCCTAACCCGAAAAGTTATCCTTAACCCTAACTGTTAACACTCAAACTAACCCTTAACTCTAACCCTAGTCATGATCTTTAACCCTAACCCTAACACTTAACCCTAACCCTGTACCAAACCGTAACCCCTAAGCTTAACCCTAACCCTAAACCTAAACCCTAAGTCTAACTGTAACTGTTAAACCTAAGAGTAACTTTTAACCCTATAACTAACCCTATCCCCTTACCCGAAGCCCTCACCCTAAGATTAAACTTCATCCCTAACCATAACGATAATCCTAACCCTAAATCTAATTCTCAGACTTCTTACTTTCTTAGAGATTGGAAAGCTTACAATCCTCCTTTACCATGCGTGAAATCAGGCTCTGCCAGAGTGTCCTACAAGAAACCCATGGGCCCATACCCTGCATACGATAGAGTGGGTTTCTGGTGACAATCGCATCCCCCTCAATCCCACTCCTAGGGCAGACAGGGCCCATACCCTAAGCAAAACCCTACCCCTCACTCATAATTCTAACCCTGATCCTATTGCTCACCTTAACACATAAACCTCACCATAAACCTAACTATAACCACTTATTCTAACGTTAATGCATAACACTTATGCTAAGAACAACCCCTATCACTTAATACTAACCCAAACTCCTAGCCATAACAGTAACCCCTAATCCCTAACCCTAATTCTAACCACTAAACATTACCTTAACCCTACAAACAACCCTAATACTAACCCTAACCTTAAACGCTAACCCTAACCTTATCCCTAAACATAACCTTAAAAGTTTACCCTAAACCCTAACCCTATCCCCTAACCCTAAGCCTAACCCTTAATTCTGATCCTAATCCTAACAATTAAACCTAATCCTAACACTAACCCTTACCTTAATGCCTAGACCTAATCTTAGCAGTAAAACTACCTCTAACCCTAACCCTAGACCTTAATCCTAACACTATCCCTAACTTATAACCCTAACTGTTAACCCTCATCCTAACCCTTAACTCGGACCATAACCCTAACCCTTAACCCTAACACATCCCTTAATGCTAACCCTAAGCCTTAACCCTTAACCCTAATCCTATCCCTTAACCCTAACCCTAACCCCTAACCCTAACCCTACCCCAACCCTAAATCTAACCCTAGTCCCTAACCTAACCCTAACCGTTAACCCCTAATGCTAACATTAACCCTAACCCCTAATCCCTAACCCCTAACCCTCACTCGAACACTAACCCCTAACCCCAAACACCTAACCCTAATCATAACCATAATTCTCACACTTCCTCCATTCTCAGAGTTAGCCAAGCCTACAATAAAACCATGCCATGCGTGAGAAGAGGCTCTGCCTGAGACCTACATGTAGGTCTGGGCCCAAGGCCTAGGGTACGATGGTGTGGTGTGGCGATGACCCATTCCGCACACTTCTCACCATAGATTACACAGGTCCTGTGCCCTTAAAATAACCTCTAAATCTAAGCCCTAACACTAACTCTAACACTAACCCCTAACCCTAAACTTAAGCCCTGACCCTAACGCCCATCACTAACATTAAACCCTTACCCTATTCCTAACCCATAACCCTACTGCCTAAACGTAACCCTAACGATAAACCCTACCCCTACCCCTAACCCCAAACCCTAAGCACTCACCCTAACACTAATATTCATCCCTAAACCGTGCCGTAATCCTAACCCGAAATCTAATTCTCAGAGTTTTGAAAGCCTAGAATCCTACTAAGCCATGCATGAAAGCCCGCTCTACCACAGTGTCCTGCATGAAACCCAGAGGCCCATACACTGCGTACTAAAGAATGGGTTCCCAGGGATCATCACAGATCCCTAACTTCGCCTCCTAGTGCATACAGGGCCCGTGCCCTAAGGATAAACCCTACCCTTCACCCTTAACCCTAACCCAGAACATAACACCTAACCCTGATCCTACTGCTCACCTTAACAGGTAAAGCTCACCGTAACCCTAACTTTAAGCCCTTATCATAACGTTAATGCATGACACCCTGAGAACAAGACCTATACCGTAATTCTAACCCTAATCCTAGCCATAACCATAACACCTAATCCCTAATTGTGAAACGCCAACCCTAACCTTAACCCTCCGAACAACACTAACAATAACCCTAACCCCTTACGCTAACCCTACACATAAAAATAACCCTAACCGTTGATCCTTAGTCATAACCCCTAACCTTAACCCTAACTCTTCACGCTAATCCCAATCCTAACCATTAAACATAACCCTAACAATTAACCCTAACCCTAACCTTTACCCTAATGCCTAGAGATCTAAACCCAACACTGACCTACAGTTAACACTAACACTAACCCCCTAATGCTAACCTTAAACCTGAACCATAGCCTTGACCCTTAACCCTAAACCTATCCCTAACCCCCTAACACTAACTGTTAACCCTGACCCTAACCCTTAACCCTGACCCTAACCCTAAACCTGAACCCTAACCCTAAGCCTAACCCTTAACCCTAACCCTATCCCTTAACCCTAACGCCTAACCCTAACGCTAACTCCAAACCTAAACCTTACCCTGGCCCCCTAACCAGACTTAACACATAACTCGTAACACTAACTCTAACCCTAATCACTAATCCCTACCACTTAACCCTGACTCGAAACCGAACCCCTAACTCGAAACCCCTAACCCCAACCCTAACCCTAATTCTCACACTACTTCCATTCCCAGAGTGAAGCAAGCCTACAATACAGCCATGCCATGTGTGAGATGAGGCTCCGCCTGAGTCCTGCATGTAGGTCTTGTCCCAGGGCCCAGGGAATGATGTTGTGCTTTCGTGGTGACTCCGACCGCACCCCTCTCACCGTAGATTAACCAGGTCCTGTGCCCTTAAACTGACCGCTAAATCTAAGTCCTACCACCAACCCTAACCCCTGACCCTGAACCTAAGCTGCGAGCCTAAAGCCCAACACTAACTCTAAACCCTTACCCTAAACCTAATCCCTAACCCTAATGCTAACCCCTAAACGTAACCCTAACCGTGGACAGTAAACCTAACCCTAACCTCTAACACAAACCATAACATATAACTCTAACCCTAAAACTAAACCTAACCCTTAACCCTAAACCTAAACCCTAACCCTAACTCTTAACCTTAACCCTAACCGTTAACTCTCACACTAACCTTTAATCCTAACCCTAATCCTAATCTTCAACCCTAAACCTAACATTTAACCCTAACCCTGTACCTAACCCTAACCCTATACCAAACACTAACCCCTCATATTAACCCTAACTGTAAACCTCAACCCTAAACTGAACTGTAACCATTAAACCTAAGAGTAACCTTTAACCCTAACCCTAATCCCTAATCCTAAGCCCTCACCCTAGCACTTAACTTCATCCTTAACCCTAACCATAATCCTAACCCTAAATCTAATTCTCAGACTTCTTGCTTTCTTAGAGTTTAGGAAGCCTGCAATCCTCCCATGCCATGCGTGAAAGGAGGCTCTACCACGGTGTCCTGCATGAAACCCACGGGCCCATAACCAGAGTACGATACAGTGGGATCCTGGTGACAATCCCAGCCCCCAACCTCCCCCCGCCCTTTCCTAAGACAGACATAGCCCGTGCGCTAAGCATAAACAATACATGTAACAGATATCCCTCACCCTGAACATAACACCTAACCCTGTTCCTATTTCTCCCCTTAACACGTAAAACTGACCGTGAGCCTAACTTTAACCTCTTATCCTAACGTTAATGCATAACCCATTCCCTGAGAACAACCCCTATCCCATAATTCTAACCCTATCTCCTAGTCAAAACTGTGACACCTAATCCCTAACCCTAATTCTAAACCACTAACTCTAACCGTAACCCTGCCTACAACCCTAACACTGACAGTAACCGTTACTTCTAACCCCAACGCTATGCCTAACAAAAACCCTTAACCCTTCACCCTAACTCCTAAGCCTTAGCCTAACCCTTAACCCTAATCCTAATCCTAACCATTAAACCTAACCCTAGCTCTTAAAGCTAACCCTAAACCTTACCCTCACGACTAGACCTAACCCTGACACTAACCTAACACCTAACCCTAACCAGAACCCCTAAAGCTAACCCTGAACCCTATCCCTAACCCTAGCAGTAAAGTTTAACCCTAAACCTAAGCCCAACCCGTAACCCTAATCCTATCCTTTTACCCTAAAACTAACCCCTAAACCTAACCCCTATACCTCACCCTAACTCTAACCCCAATCCTAATTCTAACCATACCCCTTCATAAAACACTAACTCCTAACCGCTAACCCTAACACTAACCAAAAACCCTAATCACTAATCCCTAACCCTAATGCTTAACCTTTACGCTAACCGTTAACCCTCACCCTAAATCTTAACACTGACCCTAACCTTCACCTTTAACTCTAAGCCTAACCCTTAACCCTACAGTAAGGAAGAACCTTAATGCTAATGGGATCCCTTATCCCTAACCCTAACACTACAGCTAAAAATAACCCTAACCTTGGATCCTTAAACCTAACCCCTAACACTTACTTTTACCCCAAACCCTAACCCTAATCCTAAGCATTAAACCTAACCCTATCTCTTAATCCTTACTCTAACGCCTAGATCTAACCCTAAATGTAACCTACCACCTAATCCTAACCTTAAGCCCTAACGCTAATTCTAACCCTGAACCCTAAACCTACCCGTAACCCTTAACACTAACCCTATCCGTAAACCTTAACCCTGACCCTAACCATTACCCGCACCCAAACATTTAACCCTGACCCTAACCCTAATCCTTAATGATAACCCTAACACTAAACACTAACCCTAAGCCCAACACTTAACCCTAATCCTATCCCTTAACCCTAAGCCTAACCCTAACACCTAACCCTAAACCTAAGCCTAACCCCAACCTGAACCATTAATCTTGACCCTTACCATTAATCCTCACACTAACACTAATCCTAATCTTTAACCATAAAGCTAACACTGAAGCCTACCCCTGTGCCAAACGCTAAACCCAAACCTTAACCCTAACCCTGAAACTTAACCGTAAACCTAACTGTAACTGTTAAACCTAACACTAACTTTTAACCCCAACCCCTAACCTAAGACCCCACCCTGACACTAATCTTCATCCCTAAACATTACCATAATCCTACCCCTAAATCTAATTCTCAGACTTCTTGCTTTCTCAGAGTTTAGAAAGCCTACAATCCTCCCATGCCATGAGTAAAAGGGGGCTCTGCCACTGTGTCCTGCATGAAACCCAGGAGCCCATAACCAGCATACGGTAGAGTGGGTTCTCGGCGACAATCCCATCCCCCTAACCCCCGCCCCCCGCCCAGTGCAGACAGAGCCCGTACGCTAAGTATAAACACTACCCCTAACAGATAACCCTCACCCTGAACATAATACCTAGCCCTGATCCTATTGCTCAGCTTAAAACATAAACCTCTCCGTAACCCTAACTTAGCCCCTTAACTTAACGTGAATGCATAACACCTTGAGAAGAAGCCCTATCCTATAATTCTAATCCTAAACCATAGTCATAACCGTAATACCTCATCCCTAATTCTAAAACGTCAACCCTAACCTTCACCCTACCAACAACCCTAAACCTAACCCTAAACCCTAACCCTAAGCCCTCTCCCTAACACTAATCTTCATCCCTAAACCGTGCCGTAATCCTAACCCAAAATCTAATTCTCAGACTCCTTGCTTTCTCAGAGTTTTGAAAGCCTACAATCCTACTAAGCCATGCATGAAAGCCGGCTCTGCCACAGTGTCCTGCATGAAACCCAGAAGCCCATACACTGCGTACGATAGAGTGGGTTCCCAGCGACCATCACAGATCCCTAACTTCGCCTCCTAGTGCATACAGGGCCCGTGCCCTAAGGATAAACCCTACCCCTCACCCATAAGCCTAACCCAGAACATAACACCTAACCCTGATCCTACTGCTCACCTTAACAGGTAAAGCTCACCGTAACCCTAACTTTAACCCCTTATCTTAAGGTAAATGCATGACACCCTAGAACAAGCCCTATACCGTAATTCTAACCCTAACTCCTAGCCATAACCATAACACCTAATCCCTAATTGTGAAACGCCAACCCTAACCTTAACGCTATGAACAACACTAACGCTAACCCTAACCGCTTATGCTAAACCTATGCCCAAAAATAACACTAACCGTTGATCCTTAGTCATAACCCCTAACCTTAACCCTAACCCTTAACCCTAATCCCAATCCTAACCATTAAACATAACCCTAACAATTAACCCTAACCCTAACCTTTACCCTAATGCCTAGAGATCTAACCCCAACACTGACCTACAGGTAACACTAACGCTAACCCCCTAATGCTAACCTTAAACCTGAACCATACACCTGACCCTTAACCCTAAACCTATCCCTAATCCCGTAACCCTAACCCTAACTCTTCACCCTCACCCTAAACCTTAACCCTGACCCTAACCCTAAACCTGAACCCGAAACCTAAGCCTAACCCTTAACCCTAACCCTATCCCTTAACCCTAAACCCTAACCCTAACGCTAACTCCAAACCTAAAACTTACCATGGCCCCCTAAAGCAGACTTAACACTTAACCCGTAACACTAACTCTAACCCTAACCACTAATCCCTACCACCTAACCCTGAGTCAAAACCTAACCCCTAACTTGCAACCCCTAACCCCAACCCTAACCCTAATTCTCACACTACTTCCATTCCCAGAGTGAAGCAAGCCTACAATACAGCCATGCCATGTGTGAGATGAGGCTCCGCCTGAGTCCTGCATGTAGGTCTTGTCCCAGGGCCCAGGGAATGATGTTGTGCTTTGTGGTGACTCCGAACAGACCCCTCTCACCATAGATTAAACAGCTCCTGTGCCCTTAAACTGACCGCTAAATCTAAGCCCTACCACCAACTCTAACCCCTGACCCTGAACCTAAGCCCCGAGCCTAAAGACGAACACTAACTCTAAACCCTTACCCTAAACCTAATCCTTAACCCTAATGCTAACCCCTAAACGTAACCCTAACCCTGAACAGTAAACCAAACCCTAACCTCTAACACAAACCCTAACACATAACTCGAACCCTAAAACTAACCCTAACCCTTAACCCTAAACGTAAACCCTAACACTAACTCTTAACCTTAACCCTAACCGTTAACTCTCACGCTAACCTTTAATCCTAACCCTAATCCTAATCTTCAACCCTAATTCTAACACTTAACCCTAACCCTGTACCTAACCCTAACCCTATACCAAACCCTAACCCCTCATCTTAACCCTAACCGTAAACCTCAACCCTAAACCGAACTGTAACTGTTAAACCTAAGAGTAACCTTTAACCCTAACCCTAATCCCTAACCCTAAGCCCTCACCCTAACACTAAACTTCATCCTTAACCCTAACCATAATCCTAACCCTAAATCTAATTCTCAGACTTCTTGCTTTCTTAGAGTTTAGAAAGCCTGCAATCCTCCCATGCCATGCGTGAAAGGAGGCTCTACCACGGTGTCCTGCATGAAACCCACGGGCCCATACCCAGAGGACGATACAGTGGGATCCTTGTGACAATCCCAGCCCCCGAGCCTCCTCCCCCGCCTAATGCCGACAGGGCCCGTGCGCTAAGCATAAACAATACCTGTAACAGATATCCCTCACCCTGAACATAACACCCAACCCTGTTCCTATTTCTCCCCTTAACACGTAAAACTGACCGTGAGCCTAACTTTAACCTCTTATCCTAACGTTAGTGCATAACCCATTCCCTGAGAACAACCCCTATCCACTAATTCTCACCCTATCTCCTATTCATCACTGGAACACCTAATCCCTAACCCTAATTCTAAACCGCTAACCCTAACCGTAACCCTGCCTACAACCCTAACACTGACAGTAACCCTTACTTCTAACCCCAACGCTATGCCTAACAAAAACCCTTAACCCTTCACCCTAACCCCTAAGCCTTACCCTAACCTTTAACCTTAATCCTAATCCTAACCATTAAACCTAACCCTAGCTCTTAAAGCTAACCCTAAACCTTACCCTCACGACTAGACCCAACCCTGACAGTAACCTAACACCTAACCGTAACCCCTAAAGCTAACCCTAACCCTGAACCCTAAACCTAACCCTAACACTGAACCTTCACTATATCCCCAACCTCTAAGCCTAATCCTAACCGTTAACCCTCACCCTAACACTTAAACTGGACCATAACACTAAACATTAACCCTAATACTAAAATTTAACCCTAACCCTGAGCCCAACCCTTAACCCTAATCCTATCCTTTTACCCTAACCCTAACCCTAACACTAACCCCAATCCTAATTCTAACCATAACCTTTCATAAAACACTAACTCCTAACCCTAACACTTACCAAATACCCTAATCGCTAATCCCTAACATTAACGCTTAACCTTTACCGTAACCGTTAACACTCACCCTAACCCTTAACACTGACCCTAACCTTAACCTTTAATCTAAGCGTAACCCTTAACCCTAACAGTAAGGAAAACCCTTATGCCAATCTTATCCCTTATCCCTAACCTTAACACTACAGCTAAACATAACCCTAACCTTTGATACTTAAACCTTTTCCCTAACACTTACTTTTACCCCAAACCCTAACCCTAATCCTAAGCATTAAACCTAACCCTATCTCTTAATCCTTACTCTAACGCCTAGATCTAACCCTAAATGTAACCTACCACCTAATCCTAACCTTAAGCCCTAACGCTAATTCTAACCCTGAACCCTAAACCTACCCGTAACCCTTAACACTAACCCTATCCGTAAACCTTAACCCTGACCCTAACCATTACCCGCACCCAAACATTTAACCCTGACCCTAACCCTAATCCTTAATGATAACCCTAACACTAAACACTAACCCTAAGCCCAACACTTAACCCTAATCCTATCCCTTAACCCTAAGCCTAACCCTAACACCTAACCCTAAACCTAAGCCTAACCCCAACCTGAACCATTAATCTTGACCCTTACCATTAATCCTCACACTAACACTAATCCTAATCTTTAACCATAAAGCTAACACTGAAGCCTACCCCTGTGCCAAACGCTAAACCCAAACCTTAACCCTAACCCTGAAACTTAACCGTAAACCTAACTGTAACTGTTAAACCTAACACTAACTTTTAACCCCAACCCCTAACCTAAGACCCCACCCTGACACTAATCTTCATCCCTAAACATTACCATAATCCTACCCCTAAATCTAATTCTCAGACTTCTTGCTTTCTCAGAGTTTAGAAAGCCTACAATCCTCCCATGCCATGAGTAAAAGGGGGCTCTGCCACTGTGTCCTGCATGAAACCCAGGAGCCCATAACCAGCGTACGGTAGAGTGGGTTCTCGGCGACAATCCCATCCCCCTAACCCCCGCCCCCCGCCCAGTGCAGACAGAGCCCGTACGCTAAGTATAAACACTACCCCTAACAGATAACCCTCACCCTGAACATAATACCTAGCCCTGATCCTATTGCTCAGCTTAAAACATAAACCTCTCCGTAACCCTAACTTAGCCCCTTAACTTAACGTGAATGCATAACACCTTGAGAAGAAGCCCTATCCTATAATTCTTTTTTTTTTTTTTTTGAATCATTAAACTTTTCTTTATTTTTTATGCCTATGAGGGGACAGGTATTTTTTGAAACTCCAGCTGTACTTTTTATATAAATATGTGTTCATACATAAACCATTACTTATAAAAATGTTAAAGTAATGAGAAATATCAACATATGAAATACATATCAGTATATTTAACTGATACAAACTTTGTACATGCTCTTCTAAAAAGAAATGTACCAGTGAGTGTAATTAGGATGGTGAGAACAAATCAGAATGGTGAGAGGGTTTCTGGTCACCTTGGGCAGGTGGGGGAAGGAAGATGAAGAAACGAGGCAAAGACGGTCAGAAATTTAACCATAGAAGATTGTAAAGGAAGCTATGGTCACGTGTAATTATTCAAAATTGTGTCTTCCAGAACATGTTATTAACACCAGTTTTACACTCTATGTAAGATAACACCCCCCATAATCTAACTATTCTCCTATTTAAGTCTTTTGTTCCCATCCATCTCCTAGTGTCTAGCGGGGGGTGCTGCAAAAGGGACTTTGTGCCACCTGGCAGGCCATAGCTTCTCCCACTTCCTCCGTTCAGATTCTGCCAATAGTTAGCAGAGAGGTACCCACGCCCATGTCAGGGGGTCCTCAGCAGCACCCCAGATACCCAGGCCCTGAGGAATTGTTCCGCTCTGCAGGACTCTTACAACTGATGTGAAGGCAAAACACTTCAGAATGCTGGCTCTGGCCCAAGTGGGCTATCCACACCCTGCTCTGATGATCTGATGAACTGAAACCACACACAAGCAAGTTAGTTTCATTTTCCTGAAGTACACTTTGAATTTTTGTAGTTTTCAACCAATTTTTCCACTTAATATAGGAAGAGACTTCAGCTTTGGTGAACAAATGTCCGTGGCCCTATCTGAGAGGAATAGTTCTACCTCTCTGCTAACTATTGGCAGAATCTGAACGGAGGAAGTGGGAGAACCTATCCTATAATTCTAATCCTAAACCATAGTCATAACCGTAATACCTCATCCCTAATTCTAAAACGTCAACCCTAACCTTCACCCTACCAACAACCCTAAACCTAACCCTAAACCCTAACCCTAAGCCCTCTCCCTAACACTAATCTTCATCCCTAAACCGTGCCGTAATCCTAACCCAAAATCTAATTCTCAGACTCCTTGCTTTCTCAGAGTTTTGAAAGCCTACAATCCTACTAAGCCATGCATGAAAGCCGGCTCTGCCACAGTGTCCTGCATGAAACCCAGAGGCCCATACACTGCGTACGATAGAGTGGGTTCCCAGCGACCATCACAGATCCCTAACTTCGCCTCCTAGTGCATACAGGGCCCGTGCCCTAAGGATAAACCCTACCCCTCACCCATAAGCCTAACCCAGAACATAACACCTAACCCTGATCCTACTGCTCACCTTAACAGGTAAAGCTCACCGTAACCCTAACTTTAACCCCTTATCTTAAGGTAAATGCATGACACCCTAGAACAAGCCCTATACCGTAATTCTAACCCTAACTCCTAGCCATAACCATAACACCTAATCCCTAATTGTGAAACGCCAACCCTAACCTTAACGCTATGAACAACACTAACGCTAACCCTAACCGCTTATGCTAAACCTATGCCCAAAAATAACACTAACCGTTGATCCTTAGTCATAACCCCTAACCTTAACCCTAACCCTTAACCCTAATCCCAATCCTAACCATTAAACATAACCCTAACAATTAACCCTAACCCTAACCTTTACCCTAATGCCTAGAGATCTAACCCCAACACTGACCTACAGGTAACACTAACACTAACCCCCTAATGCTAACCTTAAACCTGAACCATACACCTGACCCTTAACCCTAAACCTATCCCTAATCCCGTAACCCTAACCCTAACTCTTCACCCTCACCCTAAACCTTAACCCTGACCCTAACCCTAAACCTGAACCCGAAACCTAAGCCTAACCCTTAACCCTAACCCTATCCCTTAACCCTAAACCCTAACCCTAACGCTAACTCCAAACCTAAAACTTACCATGGCCCCCTAAAGCAGACTTAACACTTAACCCGTAACACTAACTCTAACCCTAACCACTAATCCCTACCACCTAACCCTGAGTCAAAACCTAACCCCTAACTTGCAACCCCTAACCCCAACCCTAACCCTAATTCTCACACTACTTCCATTCCCAGAGTGAAGCAAGCCTACAATACAGCCATGCCATGTGTGAGATGAGGCTCCGCCTGAGTCCTGCATGTAGGTCTTGTCCCAGGGCCCAGGGAATGATGTTGTGCTTTGTGGTGACTCCGAACAGACCCCTCTCACCATAGATTAAACAGCTCCTGTGCCCTTAAACTGACCGCTAAATCTAAGCCCTACCACCAACTCTAACCCCTGACCCTGAACCTAAGCCCCGAGCCTAAAGACGAACACTAACTCTAAACCCTTACCCTAAACCTAATCCTTAACCCTAATGCTAACCCCTAAACGTAACCCTAACCCTGAACAGTAAACCAAACCCTAACCTCTAACACAAACCCTAACACATAACTCGAACCCTAAAACTAACCCTAACCCTTAACCCTAAACGTAAACCCTAACACTAACTCTTAACCTTAACCCTAACCGTTAACTCTCACGCTAACCTTTAATCCTAACCCTAATCCTAATCTTCAACCCTAATTCTAACACTTAACCCTAACCCTGTACCTAACCCTAACCCTATACCAAACCCTAACCCCTCATCTTAACCCTAACCGTAAACCTCAACCCTAAACCGAACTGTAACTGTTAAACCTAAGAGTAACCTTTAACCCTAACCCTAATCCCTAACCCTAAGCCCTCACCCTAACACTAAACTTCATCCTTAACCCTAACCATAATCCTAACCCTAAATCTAATTCTCAGACTTCTTGCTTTCTTAGAGTTTAGAAAGCCTGCAATCCTCCCATGCCATGCGTGAAAGGAGGCTCTACCACGGTGTCCTGCATGAAACCCACGGGCCCATACCCAGAGGACGATACAGTGGGATCCTGGTGACAATCCCAGCCCCCGAACCTCCTCCCCCGCCTAATGCAGACAGGGCCCGTGCGCTAAGCATAAACAATACCTGTAACAGATATCCCTCACCCTGAACATAACACCCAACCCTGTTCCTATTTCTCCCCTTAACACGTAAAACTGACCGTGAGCCTAACTTTAACCTCTTATCCTAACGTTAGTGCATAACCCATTCCCTGAGAACAACCCCTATCCACTAATTCTCACCCTATCTCCTATTCATCACTGGAACACCTAATCCCTAACCCTAATTCTAAACCGCTAACCCTAACCGTAACCCTGCCTACAACCCTAACACTGACAGTAACCCTTACTTCTAACCCCAACGCTATGCCTAACAAAAACCCTTAACCCTTCACCCTAACCCCTAAGCCTTACCCTAACCTTTAACCTTAATCCTAATCCTAACCATTAAACCTAACCCTAGCTCTTAAAGCTAACCCTAAACCTTACCCTCACGACTAGACCCAACCCTGACAGTAACCTAACACCTAACCGTAACCCCTAAAGCTAACCCTAACCCTGAACCCTAAACCTAACCCTAACACTGAACCTTCACTATATCCCCAACCTCTAAGCCTAATCCTAACCGTTAACCCTCACCCTAACACTTAAACTGGACCATAACACTAAACATTAACCCTAATACTAAAATTTAACCCTAACCCTGAGCCCAACCCTTAACCCTAATCCTATCCTTTTACCCTAACCCTAACCCTAACACTAACCCCAATCCTAATTCTAACCATAACCTTTCATAAAACACTAACTCCTAACCCTAACACTTACCAAATACCCTAATCGCTAATCCCTAACATTAACGCTTAACCTTTACCGTAACCGTTAACACTCACCCTAACCCTTAACACTGACCCTAACCTTAACCTTTAATCTAAGCGTAACCCTTAACCCTAACAGTAAGGAAAACCCTTATGCCAATCTTATCCCTTATCCCTAACCTTAACACTACAGCTAAACATAACCCTAACCTTTGATACTTAAACCTTTTCCCTAACACTTACTTTTACCCCAAACCCTAACCCTAATCCTAAGCATTAAACCTAACCCTATCTCTTAATCCTTACTCTAACGCCTAGATCTAACCCTAAATGTAACCTACCACCTAATCCTAACCTTAAGCCCTAACGCTAATTCTAACCCTGAACCCTAAACCTACCCGTAACCCTTAACACTAACCCTATCCGTAAACCTTAACCCTGACCCTAACCATTACCCGCACCCAAACATTTAACCCTGACCCTAACCCTAATCCTTAATGATAACCCTAACACTAAACACTAACCCTAAGCCCAACACTTAACCCTAATCCTATCCCTTAACCCTAAGCCTAACCCTAACACCTAACCCTAAACCTAAGCCTAACCCCAACCTGAACCATTAATCTTGACCCTTACCATTAATCCTCACACTAACACTAATCCTAATCTTTAACCATAAAGCTAACACTGAAGCCTACCCCTGTGCCAAACGCTAAACCCAAACCTTAACCCTAACCCTGAAACTTAACCGTAAACCTAACTGTAACTGTTAAACCTAACACTAACTTTTAACCCCAACCCCTAACCTAAGACCCCACCCTGACACTAATCTTCATCCCTAAACATTACCATAATCCTACCCCTAAATCTAATTCTCAGACTTCTTGCTTTCTCAGAGTTTAGAAAGCCTACAATCCTCCCATGCCATGAGTAAAAGGGGGCTCTGCCACTGTGTCCTGCATGAAACCCAGGAGCCCATAACCAGCGTACGGTAGAGTGGGTTCTCGGCGACAATCCCATCCCCCTAACCCCCGCCCCCCGCCCAGTGCAGACAGAGCCCGTACGCTAAGTATAAACACTACCCCTAACAGATAACCCTCACCCTGAACATAATACCTAGCCCTGATCCTATTGCTCAGCTTAAAACATAAACCTCTCCGTAACCCTAACTTAGCCCCTTAACTTAACGTGAATGCATAACACCTTGAGAAGAAGCCCTATCCTATAATTCTTTTTTTTTTTTTTTTGAATCATTAAACTTTTCTTTATTTTTTATGCCTATGAGGGGACAGGTATTTTTTGAAACTCCAGCTGTACTTTTTATATAAATATGTGTTCATACATAAACCATTACTTATAAAAATGTTAAAGTAATGAGAAATATCAACATATGAAATACATATCAGTATATTTAACTGATACAAACTTTGTACATGCTCTTCTAAAAAGAAATGTACCAGTGAGTGTAATTAGGATGGTGAGAACAAATCAGAATGGTGAGAGGGTTTCTGGTCACCTTGGGCAGGTGGGGGAAGGAAGATGAAGAAACGAGGCAAAGACGGTCAGAAATTTAACCATAGAAGATTGTAAAGGAAGCTATGGTCACGTGTAATTATTCAAAATTGTGTCTTCCAGAACATGTTATTAACACCAGTTTTACACTCTATGTAAGATAACACCCCCCATAATCTAACTATTCTCCTATTTAAGTCTTTTGTTCCCATCCATCTCCTAGTGTCTAGCGGGGGGTGCTGCAAAAGGGACTTTGTGCCACCTGGCAGGCCATAGCTTCTCCCACTTCCTCCGTTCAGATTCTGCCAATAGTTAGCAGAGAGGTACCCACGCCCATGTCAGGGGGTCCTCAGCAGCACCCCAGATACCCAGGCCCTGAGGAATTGTTCCGCTCTGCAGGACTCTTACAACTGATGTGAAGGCAAAACACTTCAGAATGCTGGCTCTGGCCCAAGTGGGCTATCCACACCCTGCTCTGATGATCTGATGAACTGAAACCACACACAAGCAAGTTAGTTTCATTTTCCTGAAGTACACTTTGAATTTTTGTAGTTTTCAACCAATTTTTCCACTTAATATAGGAAGAGACTTCAGCTTTGGTGAACAAATGTCCGTGGCCCTATCTGAGAGGAATAGTTCTACCTCTCTGCTAACTATTGGCAGAATCTGAACGGAGGAAGTGGGAGAACCTATCCTATAATTCTAATCCTAAACCATAGTCATAACCGTAATACCTCATCCCTAATTCTAAAACGTCAACCCTAACCTTCACCCTACCAACAACCCTAAACCTAACCCTAAACCCTAACCCTAAGCCCTCTCCCTAACACTAATCTTCATCCCTAAACCGTGCCGTAATCCTAACCCAAAATCTAATTCTCAGACTCCTTGCTTTCTCAGAGTTTTGAAAGCCTACAATCCTACTAAGCCATGCATGAAAGCCGGCTCTGCCACAGTGTCCTGCATGAAACCCAGAGGCCCATACACTGCGTACGATAGAGTGGGTTCCCAGCGACCATCACAGATCCCTAACTTCGCCTCCTAGTGCATACAGGGCCCGTGCCCTAAGGATAAACCCTACCCCTCACCCATAAGCCTAACCCAGAACATAACACCTAACCCTGATCCTACTGCTCACCTTAACAGGTAAAGCTCACCGTAACCCTAACTTTAACCCCTTATCTTAAGGTAAATGCATGACACCCTAGAACAAGCCCTATACCGTAATTCTAACCCTAACTCCTAGCCATAACCATAACACCTAATCCCTAATTGTGAAACGCCAACCCTAACCTTAACGCTATGAACAACACTAACGCTAACCCTAACCGCTTATGCTAAACCTATGCCCAAAAATAACACTAACCGTTGATCCTTAGTCATAACCCCTAACCTTAACCCTAACCCTTAACCCTAATCCCAATCCTAACCATTAAACATAACCCTAACAATTAACCCTAACCCTAACCTTTACCCTAATGCCTAGAGATCTAACCCCAACACTGACCTACAGGTAACACTAACACTAACCCCCTAATGCTAACCTTAAACCTGAACCATACACCTGACCCTTAACCCTAAACCTATCCCTAATCCCGTAACCCTAACCCTAACTCTTCACCCTCACCCTAAACCTTAACCCTGACCCTAACCCTAAACCTGAACCCGAAACCTAAGCCTAACCCTTAACCCTAACCCTATCCCTTAACCCTAAACCCTAACCCTAACGCTAACTCCAAACCTAAAACTTACCATGGCCCCCTAAAGCAGACTTAACACTTAACCCGTAACACTAACTCTAACCCTAACCACTAATCCCTACCACCTAACCCTGAGTCAAAACCTAACCCCTAACTTGCAACCCCTAACCCCAACCCTAACCCTAATTCTCACACTACTTCCATTCCCAGAGTGAAGCAAGCCTACAATACAGCCATGCCATGTGTGAGATGAGGCTCCGCCTGAGTCCTGCATGTAGGTCTTGTCCCAGGGCCCAGGGAATGATGTTGTGCTTTGTGGTGACTCCGAACAGACCCCTCTCACCATAGATTAAACAGCTCCTGTGCCCTTAAACTGACCGCTAAATCTAAGCCCTACCACCAACTCTAACCCCTGACCCTGAACCTAAGCCCCGAGCCTAAAGACGAACACTAACTCTAAACCCTTACCCTAAACCTAATCCTTAACCCTAATGCTAACCCCTAAACGTAACCCTAACCCTGAACAGTAAACCAAACCCTAACCTCTAACACAAACCCTAACACATAACTCGAACCCTAAAACTAACCCTAACCCTTAACCCTAAACGTAAACCCTAACACTAACTCTTAACCTTAACCCTAACCGTTAACTCTCACGCTAACCTTTAATCCTAACCCTAATCCTAATCTTCAACCCTAATTCTAACACTTAACCCTAACCCTGTACCTAACCCTAACCCTATACCAAACCCTAACCCCTCATCTTAACCCTAACCGTAAACCTCAACCCTAAACCGAACTGTAACTGTTAAACCTAAGAGTAACCTTTAACCCTAACCCTAATCCCTAACCCTAAGCCCTCACCCTAACACTAAACTTCATCCTTAACCCTAACCATAATCCTAACCCTAAATCTAATTCTCAGACTTCTTGCTTTCTTAGAGTTTAGAAAGCCTGCAATCCTCCCATGCCATGCGTGAAAGGAGGCTCTACCACGGTGTCCTGCATGAAACCCACGGGCCCATACCCAGAGGACGATACAGTGGGATCCTGGTGACAATCCCAGCCCCCGAACCTCCTCCCCCGCCTAATGCAGACAGGGCCCGTGCGCTAAGCATAAACAATACCTGTAACAGATATCCCTCACCCTGAACATAACACCCAACCCTGTTCCTATTTCTCCCCTTAACACGTAAAACTGACCGTGAGCCTAACTTTAACCTCTTATCCTAACGTTAGTGCATAACCCATTCCCTGAGAACAACCCCTATCCACTAATTCTCACCCTATCTCCTATTCATCACTGGAACACCTAATCCCTAACCCTAATTCTAAACCGCTAACCCTAACCGTAACCCTGCCTACAACCCTAACACTGACAGTAACCCTTACTTCTAACCCCAACGCTATGCCTAACAAAAACCCTTAACCCTTCACCCTAACCCCTAAGCCTTACCCTAACATTTAACCTTAATCCTAATCCTAACCATTAAACCTAACCCTAGCTCTTAAAGCTAACCCTAAACCTTACCCTCACGACTAGACCTAACCCTGACACTAACCTAACACCTAACCCTAACCATAACCCCTAAAGCTAACCCTAACCCTGAACCCTAAACCTAACCTTAACACTGAACCCTCACTATATCCCCAACCTCTAAGCCTAATCCTAACCGTTAACCCTCACCCTAACACTTAAACTGGACCATAACACTAAACATTAACCCGAACACTAAACTTTAACCCTAAATCTGAGCCCAACCCTTAACCCTAATCCTATCCTTTTACCCTAAACCTAACCCCTAAACCTAACCCTAACACTAACCCCAATCCTAATTCTAACCATACCCCTTCATAAAACACTAACTCCTAACCCTAACACTTACCAAAAACCCTAATCGCTAATCCCTAACACTAACGCTTAACCTTTACCGTAACCGTTAACCCTCACCATAGCCCTTAACACTAAACTTAACCCTTAATCTAAGGGTGACCCTTGACCATAAAAGTAAGGAAAACACTTACGCCAATCTTATCCCTTATCCCTAACCCTACAACTAAACATAACCCTAACCTTTGATCCTTAAACCTAACCCCTAACACTTACTTTAACCAAAACCCTAACCCTAATCCTAAGCATTAAACCTTACCCTATCTCTTAACCCTTACTCTAACGCCTAGATCTAAACCTAAATGTAACCTACCACCTAATCCTAACCTTAAGCCCTAATGCTAACTCTAACCCTGAACCCTAAACCTACCTGTAACCCTTAACACTAACCCTATCCGTAAACCTTAACCCTGACCCTAACCATTACCCGCACCCAAACATTTAACCCTGACCCTAACCCTAATCCTTAACGATAACCATAACACTAAACCCTAACCCTAAGCCCAACACTTAACCCTAATCCTATCCCTTAACCCTAAGCCTAACCCTAACCCCTAACCCTAAACCGAAGCCTAACCCCAACCTGAACCATTAATCTTGACCCTTACCATTAACCCTCACACTAACACTAATCCTAATCTTTAACCATAAAGCTAACATTGAAGTCTTCCCCTGTGCCAAACGCTAAACACAAACCTTAACCCTAACCCTGAAACTTAACCATAAACCTAACTGTAACTGTTAAACCTAACACTAACCTTTAACCCCAACCCCTAACCCAAGACACCACCCTGACACTAATCTTCATCCCTAAACATTACCATAATCCTACCCCTAAATCTAATTCTCAGACTTCTTGCTTTCTCAGAGTTTAGAAAGCCTACAATCCTCCCATGCCATGAGTAAAAGGGGGCTCTGCCACTGTGTCCTGCATGAAACCCAGGAGCCCATACCCAGCGTACGATAGAGTGGGTTCCCGGGGACAATTCCATCCCCCTAAACCCCGCCCACCTCCCAGTGCAGACAGGGCCCGTATGCTAAGTATAAACACTACCCCTAACAAATAACCCTCACCCTGAACATAACACCTAACCCTGATCCTACTGCTCACCTTAACAGGTAAAGCTCACCGTAACCCTAACTTTAACCCCTTATCTTAACGTTAATGCATGACACCCTGAGAACAAGCCCTATACCGCAATTCTAACCCTAACTCCTAGCTATAAACATAACACCTAATCCCTAATTCTGAAACGCCAACCCTAACCTTAACCCGACCAACAACACTAACACTAACTCTAACCCCTTACCCTAACCCTACGCCTAAAAATAACCCTAACCGTTGATCCTTAGTCATAACCCATAACCTTAACCTTAACCCTTAAGCCTAATCCCAATCCTAACCTTTAAACATAACCCTAACTCTTAACCCTAACCCTAACCTTTACCCTAATGCCTAGAGATCTAAACCCAACACTGATCTACAGTTACACAAACCCTACCCTCTAATGCTAACCTTAAACCTGAACCAAGCTCCTAACCCTTAACCCTAACCCTATCCCTAACCCCCTTACCCTAACTCTAACTGTTAACCCTCACCCTAACCCTCAACCCTGACCCTAAACTTAAACCTTAATCCTAACCATGCGTGAGATGAGCCTCTGCCTTTGTCCTGCGTGACAGTTGAAGCCCAACACCCAGGGTACGATGAAGTGGGGACCCAGCCTTGCTCCACACCCACAGTGCCCCGTACATTAGACAGGGCCCGTGCCCTAACACACACCGTTAAACGTAAGCCCTAACCCTATCTCTAAACCAAACCCTTAGTAAGCCCTGAATCTAACTCCTAACAGTAACCCTAATCCCTGACCCTTACTCTTGCCTCTCACCCTAAACCTAAACCCAACCACTAAACATAATCCTAATCTCTAACCCTAACAGTAATCCTAACCCTAATTCTAACCTAAAACCCTAACCCCTAAACCTAATCCTAGTCCCTAACACCTAACCTTACCCTAAACCCAATTCCAATTCTCAGACTTCTTCAATTCAAAAACTTAAAAAAGCCTACAATCCACCAATGCCGTGTCTGAGATGAGGGTCCGCCCCTATGTCCTGCATGACAGGCAGGCGCCAATGCCCAGGGTACTATGGAGTGGGGTCCGGGGGTCTGGAGGCTTGCTAAACTCCAGTTTGGAAGAATTGCTATAGTCATATATAGGGATGCTTACATTTACTGATAGAAAGCAACTATTGGTGTGTGATTTGTAGGCTTGCCTTACTCTAGTTTGGATGAAGAAGCTGAATCATATATAGGAATATTAGCTTTGAGTTAGAGAAAGCATCTATGGGGGGTGCTTTTTTGGCTTGTTAAACTCTGGTTTGGAAGAAGTTCGAGAGTCTTATATAGGAACGATATCATTCATTCAGAGAAAGCAATTATAGGGAGTTGGTTTGTAGGCTTGCTAAGCTCTAGTTTGGAGGAAGGCGAGAGTCATATATAGGAACGCTTACATTCACATAAAGCGTCTACGGGGGGACGGTTTCTAGGCTTCCTAAACTCTAGCTTGGAAAAAGAGGACAGTTATGTATAGGAACTCTCGGCGGGGGATTTGTAGCATTGCTAAAATCTTAGATTGGAAAAGTTGCAAGAGTCATACATAGGAATGTTAACATTCACTCAATGAAAGCAACTATAAGGGGTGCTTTCCAGGCTGGCTACACTCTAATTTGGAAAAAGTGCGACAGTCATATATAGGAAGGCTTATATTCACTCAGACAAAGCAATTATGTGTAGGTGTATAGTAGGCATGCTAACTCTAGTTTGGAAAATTTCGAGAGCCATGTATAGGAAAGCTTACAGTAACTTAGAGAAAGCAACGAACGGGGGTGGAGTGTAGGCTTGCTAAACTCTAGTTTGGAGGAAGTGCCATAGTCCTATATAGGAACGCTTAAATTCGTTCAGAGAAAACAGCTGTCGGGGATTGGTTTGTAGACATAACTCAAGTTTGGAAGAAGTGCGAGAGACATATATAGGAATGTTTACATTGACTCAAAGAAAGCAACTATGGGGGAGTGTTATTTTGGCATGCCAGATGCTAGTTAGGAAGAAGTACAAGACTCATATATAGGAACGCTTACATTCACACAGCGAGAGCAACTACGGAGTAGTGTCAGGTAGACATGTTAAAGTCTAGCTTGGGAGAAGTTCCAGAGTCCTATATAGGAAAGGTAACAGCCACTTTGAAAAAGCAAGTCTTGGCGGGTGGTTTGTAGGCCTGCAAAACCCTGTTTTGGTTGAAGTGTGAGAGTCATATATGAGAACGCTTCCATTCCCTCAGAGAAAGCAACGATGGGGTTGTTTGTAGGCTTACTAAACTGCAGTTTGGAAGAAGCACGAGAATCACATATAGGAACACATACATTTTGACGCACTGAAAGTAACTATGGGGTGGTGTTTTATAGGCATGCTAAACTCTAGTTTGGACGAAGTTTGAGAATCACATATAAGAAAGCTTACAGTCACTTAGAGAAAGCAAAACTCTGGGTGTGGAAAGTAGGCCTGCTAAACTCTATTTTGGTTTAAGAGTGAGAGTCATATATGGGAAGGCTTACATTCCCTCAGAGAAAGCAACGACGACGTGGTGGTTTGTAGGCATACTAAACTCTAGTTTGGAAGAAGTGGGAGAATGATATATGGGAACGCTTACATTCACGTAGAGAAAGCAACTATGGGGTGGCGTTTTTGTAGCCATGCTAATCTCTAGTTTGGAAGAAGTTAAGGAGTAATATATAGGAAAGGTTACAGTCATAGAAACCAACTCTCGGGGGATGTTTTGTACACCTGCAAAACTCCAGTTTGGAAGAAGGGGGAGAGTCATATTGGGGACCGCGTGCATTCACTCAGAGAAATCAATGATGGGATTGTGATTTGTAGGCATAGTCAACTCTAGTTTGGAAGAAGTACGAGAATCGTATATAGGAACGCTTACCTTCATGCAGAGAAAGCAACTATGGAGTGATGTTTGTATGCCTACTAAAATATAGTTTGGAGGAAGTTCGAGAGTCATATCTGGGAAGCTTACAGTCACTTAGAGAAAGCAACTCTCGGGGGGTGTTTCGTAGGCCTGCTAAACTCTATTTTCAATGAAGTGTTAGAATAATATATGGGAACTCAGTGAAAGCAACGTCGTGGTTGTGGTTCCTAGGCATACTAACCTGTAATTTGGAAGAAGCAAGAGAATCACATGTAGAGCCGCTTACATTCCGGCACCGAAAACAACTATGGGGTGGTGTTTTGTAGGCTTGCAAAACTCTAGTTTGGACGAAGTTTGAGAGTCATATATAGGAAAATTTACAGTCACGTAGAGAAAACAACTCTCTGGGTGTGGAATGTAGGCCTGCTAAACTCTATTTTGGTTGAAGTGTGAGAGTCATATATGGGAACGCTTACATTCACTCAGAGAAAACAACGTTTGGGTGGTGGTTTGTAGGGCATACTAAACTGTAGTTTGGAAGAAGTACGAGAGTCCTATATAGGAACACTTACATTCACGCAGAGAAAGCACTTATAGCGTCAGGTTTTGTAGGCATGCTAAACTGCAGTTTGGAAGAAGTTGGAGAACCTTATACAGGAATGATTACCATCACCTAGGGAAAGCAACTCTCGGGAGATTGTTTGTACACATGCTAAACTCTAATTTGGATGAAGTGTGAGAGTCAAACATGGGACCGCTTACATTCCCTCAGAGAAACAACATTGGGCTGGTTTTTGTAGGCATACTAAATAGTTTGGAAGAAGTACGAGAATGATATTTGGGAACGTTTACATTCACCCAGAGAAAGCAACTACGGGGTGGTGTTTTGTAAGCATGCTATAGTTTGGAAGAAGTTCTAAACCTGAACAGTCACTTAGAGAAAGCAACTCTTGGTGGGTGATTTTTAGGTCTGCTAAATTGTATTTTGAAAGAAGTACCAGAGTCATATATACTAATGCTTACATTCATGCAAAGAAAAAACTATGGGGTGATGTTTTGTGGGCATGTTAACCTGTAGTTTGGAAGAAGTTGGAGAGTCTTATTTAGGAAAGCTTACAGTCACCTAGAGAAAGCAACTCTCGGGAGATCCTTTCTTGGCCTGCTAAACTCTACTTTGCATCAATTGTGAGAGTCAAACATGGGAATGCTTTCATTCATTCAGAGAACGCAACGTTTGGGTGGTGGTTTGTAGGCATTCTAAACTGTATTTTGGAGGAAGTACGAGAGTCATATATATGAACGCTTACATTCAGGCAGAGAAAGCCACTCTGGGGTCGTATTTTGTTGGCATGCTAAACTGTGGTTTGGAAGAAGTTCGAGCGTCTTATATAGGAAAGATTACAGTGACACAGAGAAAACAACTCTCGGAAGTTTATTGGTAGGCCTGCTAAACTCTAATTTGGATTAAATGTGAGAACGCTTGCATTCATTCACTTAGAGAAAGAAACATTATCGTGATGGTTTGAAGGCATAATAACTGTAGTTGGGAAGAAGTAGGAGAGTCATATATATGAACGGTTACATTCACGCAGAGAAAGCAACTGTGGGGTGGCGCAGGTATGCATGTTAATCTGTAGTTTGGAGGAAGTGCGAGAGTCATATCTGGGGAAAATTACAGTCACTTAGAGAAAGGAACCATCTTGGGCTGGTTTGTAGATCTGCTAAATTCTATTTTGGAAACAGAGTGTGAGTCATATATGGGAACGCTTATGTTCACTCAGAGAAAGCAACCACGGTGTGGTGTTTTGTTGGCATGGTGTAGTTTGAAAGAAGTTGGAGATTCTTATATAGGAAAGTTTACAGTCACCTAGAGAAAGCAACTCACGGGGCGTGGTTTGTAGGCCTGCTAAACTCTAATTTAGATGAAGTGAGAGAGGCATATATATGAACGCTTATATTGATGCAGAGAAAGTAACTATGGGGTGGTGTTTTGTAGGCATGCTAAAACATAATTTGGAAGAAGTTTGAAAGCAGACAGTCACTTAGAGAAAGCAACTCTCGGCGGTTCAATTTTCGGTCTGCTAAATTGTATTTTGAAAGAAGTACCAGAGTCATATATACAAACGCTTACATTCATGCAGAGAAAGCAACTGTGGGGTGGTGTTTTCTAGGCATGCTAAACTCTAGTTTGGACGAAGTTTGAGAATCACATATAAGAAAGCTTAGAGTCACTTAGAGAAAGCAAATCTCTGGTGTGGAATGTAGGCGTGCTAAACTCTATTTTGGTTTCAGAGTGAGAGTCATATATGGGAAGGCTTACATTCACTCAGAGAAAGCTACGATGATGTGGTGTTTTGTAGGCATACTAAACTCTAGTTTGGAAGAAGTAGGAGAATGATATATGGGAACACTTACATTCATGCAGAGAAAGCAATTATGGGGTGGATTTTTTGTAGCCATGCTAATCTCTATTTTGCAAGAAGTTAAAGAGTAATATATAGGAAAGCGTACCGTCATTTATAGAAACCAACTTTCAGGGGATGGTTTGTAGGCCTGCAAAACCTACTTTGGAAGAAGGGGGAGAGTCATTTTGGGGACTGCGTACATTCACTCAGAGAAATCAACGATCAGGTTGTGGTTTGTAGGCATACTAAACTCTAGTTTGGAAGAAGTACGAGAATCATATATAGGAACGCTTACATTCATGCAGAGAAAGCAACTATGGAGTGATGTTTGTATGCCTACTAAACTATAGTTTGGGGGATGTTCGAGAGTCATATCTGGGATGCTTACAGTCATTTAGAGAAAGCAACTCTTGGGGGGGTGGTTCGTAGGCCTGCTAAACTCTATTTTCAATGAAGTGTTAGAATCATATACAGGAACGCTTACATTCACTCAGAGAAAGCAACGTTGGGGTGGCCGTTTTTGAGCATACTGAACTCTACTTTGGAAGAGGTACGAGAGACATATACAGGAACGCTTACATTAACACAGAGAAAGCAAATATGGGGTGCTGTAGTGCAGGCATGCTAAACTATAGATTGGAAGAAGTTTGAAAGCTGACAGTCATTTACAGAAAGCAACTCTTGGCGGGTGATTTTTAGGTCTGCTAAATTGTATTTTGAAAGACGTACCAGAGTCATATAGACAAACGCTTACATTCATGCAGAGAAAGAAACTATGGGGTGATGTGTTGTTGGCATGCTAAACTGCAGTTTGGAAGGAGTTCGAGAGTGTTATATAGGATAACTTAGAGTCACCTAGAGAAAGCAACACTCGGGACAGCTTTGCAAGCCTGTAAACACTAATTAGCAGCAATTGTGAGAGTCAAACATGGGAACGCTTACATTCACTCAGAGAACACAACGTTTGGGTGGTGATTTGTAGGCATCATAACTGTAGTTTGGAAGAAGTAGGAGAGTCATATATATGAACGGTTACATTCACGCAGAGAAAGCAACTGATGGGTGGCGTATGTACGCATGTTAATGTATACTTTGGAGGAAGTTCGGGAGTCTTATCTGGGGAAAATTGCAGTCACTTAGAGAAAGCAACCATCGGGGGCCGTTTTGTAGATCTGCTAAATTCTATTTTGGAAGAAGAGAGAAAGTCATATGTGGGAACGCTTATGTTCACTCAGAGAAATCAACGATGGGGCAGTGTTTCGTTGGCATGCTAAACTGTAGTTTGGAAGAAGTTCGCGAGTCTTATATAAGAAAGCTTACAGTCACCTAGAGAAAGTAACTCTCGGCAGATTGTTTCTAAGCATGCTAAACTCTAATTTGCATCAATTGTGAGAGTCAAACATGGGAACGCTTACATTCACTCAGAGAACGCAACGTTTGGGTGGTGGTTTGTAAGCATTCTAAACTGTATTTTGGAGGAAGTAGGAGAGTCATATATACGAATGCTTACATTCACGCAGAGAAAGCAACTCTGGGGTCGTATTTTGTTGGCATGCTAAACTGTGGTTTGGAAGAAGTTCGAGAGCCTTATATAGGAAAGATTACAGTGACACAGAGAAAACAACTCTCTGTAGTTTGTTGGTAGGTCTGCTAAACTGTAATTTGGATGAAGTGTGAGAACGCTTGCATTCACTCAGAGAAAGAACTTTGTCGTGGTGGTTTGTAGGAATAACAACTGTAGTTCGAAGAAGTAGGAGAGTCATATATGAACGGTTACATTCACGCAGAGAAAGCAATTGTGGGGTGGTGTATGTAATCATCATAATCTGTAGTTTGGAGGAAGTTCGAGAGTCATATCTGGGGAAAATTAGAGTCACTTAGAGAAAGGAACCATCGGGGGCTGGTGTGTAGGTCTGCTAAATTCTATTTTGGAAAAAGAGTGAGAGTCATATATGGGAACGCTTATGTTCACTCAGAGAAATCAATGATGGGGCGCTGTATTGTTGGCATGCCAAACTGTAGTTTGGAAGAAGTTCGAGAGTCTTATATAGGAAAGTTTACAGTCACCTAGAGAAAGCAACTCACAGGAGGTGGTTTGTAGGCCGCTAAACTCTAATTTGGATGAAGTGAAAGAGGCATACATGGATATGCTTCATTCACTCAGAGAAAGGTAAGTTGGAGTGGCGGTTTTTAGGTATACTAAACTCCAGTTTGGAAGAAGTACGAGAGTCATATATATGAACGCTTATATGGACGCAGAGAAAGCAACTATGGGGTGGTGTTTTGTAGGCATGCTAATATATAATTTGGAAGAAGTTCGAAAGCAGACAGTCACTTAGAGAAAGCAACTCTTGGCGGTGGATTTTTAGGTCTGCTAAATTGTATTTTGAAACAAGTACCAGTGTCATATAAAGAACGCTTACATTCATGCAGAGAAAGCATCTGTGGGGTGGTGTATTGTAGGCATGCTAAAATCTAGTTTGGACGAAGTTTGAGAATCACATATAAGAAAGCTTAGAGTCACTTAGAGAAAGCAAATCTCTGGTTGTGGAATGTAGGCGTGCTAAACTCTATTGTGGTTTAAGACTGAGCATCATATATGGAAAGGGTTACATTCACTCAGAGAAAGCAACGATGGTGTGGTGGTTTGTAGGCATACTAAACTCTAGTTTGGAAGAAGTAGGAAAATGATATTTGGGAATGCTTATATTCATGCAGAGAAAGCAATTATGGGGTGGGTTTTTGTACCCATGCTAATCTCTAGTTTGGAAGAAGTTATATAGGAAAGCGTACAGTCATTTATAGAAACCAACTTTCGGGGGATGGACGGTAGGCCTGCAAAACTCTACTTTGGAAGAAGTGAGAGAGTCATATTGGGGACCACGTACATTGACTCAGAGAAATCAAGGATGGGCTTGTGTTTTGTAGGCATACTAAACTCTAGTTTGGAGGAAGTACGAGAATCATATATAGGAACGCTTACATTCATGCAGAGAAAGCAACTATGGAGTGATGATTTTATGCCTACTAAACTATAGTTTGGAGGAAGTTTAGAATCTTATATAGCAAAGCTTACAGTCACCTAGAGAGAGCAACTCTCGGGAGATGGTTTCTAAGCCTGCTAATTTGCACCAACTGTTAAAGTCAAATATGGGAAGGTTTACATCCACTCAGAACGCAAGGTTTGGGTTGTAGTTTGTGGCCATAATAACTGTAGTTCGGAAGAAGTAGGAAAGTCATATATATGAACGGTTACATTCACGCAGAGAAAGCAACTATGGAGTGATGTTTGTATGCCTACTAAACTATAGTTTGGAGGATGTAACTCTCGGGGGGTGGTTCGTAGGCCTGCTAAACTCTATTTTCAATGAAGTGTTAAAATCATATACAGGAACGCTTACATTCACTCAGAGAAAGCAACGTTGGGGTGGCCGTTTTTGAGCATACTAAACTCTACTTTGGAAGAGGTACGAGAGACATAAATACGAACGCTTACATTAACACAGAGAAAGCAAATACGGGGTGCTGTAGTGCAGGCATGCTAAACTATAGATTGGAAGAAGTTCGAAAGCTGACAGTCACTTAGAGAAAGCAACTCTTGGCGGGTGATTTTTTCAGTCTGCTAAATTGTATTTTGAAAGACGTGTCAGAGTCTTATATACAAACGCTTACATTCATGCGTAGAAAGAAAATATGGGGTGATGTGTTGTGGGGATGCTAAACTGCAGTTTGGAAGGAGTTCGAGAGTGTTATTTGGATAGCTTACAGTCACCTAGAGAAAGCAACACTCAGGAGAGCTTTGCAAGCCTGCTAAACTCTAACTAGCAGCAATTGTGAGAGTCAAACATTGGAACGCTTACATTCACTCAGAGAACACAACGTTTGGGTGGTGGTTTGTAGGCATAATAACTGTAGTTCAGAAGAATTAGGAGAGTCATATATATGAACGGTTACATTCACGCAGAGAAAGCAACTGTTGGGTGGCGTATGTATGCATGCTAATCTGTAGTTTGGAGGAAGTGCGAGAGTCATATCTGGGGAAAATTACAGTCACCTAGAGAAAGCAACTCTCGGGAGATTGTTTCTAAGCATGCTAAATTCTAATTTGCATCAATTGTGAGAGTCAAACATGGGAACGCTTACATTCACTCAGAGAACGCAACGTTTGGGTGGTGGTTTGTAAGCATTCTAAACTGTATTTTGGAGGAAGTAGGAGACTCATATATACGAATGCTTACATTCACGCAGAGAAAGCAACTCTGGGGTCGTATTTTGTTGGCATGCTAAACTGTGGTTTGGAAGAAGTTCGAGAGCCTTACATAAGAAAGATTACAGTGACACAGAGAAAAACAACTCTCTGTAGTTTGTTGGTAGGTCTGCTAAACTGTAATTTGGATGAAGTGTGAGAATGCTTGCATTCACTCAGAGAAAGAACGTTGTCGTGATGGTTTGTAGGAATAAATGCTGTAGTTTAAAAGAAGGAGAGTCATATATGAACGGTTACATTCACGCAGAGAAAGCAACTGTGGGGTGGCCTATGTAATCATCATAATCTATAGTTTGGAGAAAGTTCGAGAGTCATATGTGGGAAAAATTAGAGTCACGTAGAGAATTGGAACCATCGGGTGTTGTGTAGGTCTGCTAAATTCTATTTTGGAAGAAGAGTGAGAGTCATATATGGGAACGCTTATGTTCACTCAGAGAAATCAATGATGGGGCGCTGTATTGTTGGCATGCTAAACTGTAGTTTGGAAGAAGTTCGAGAGTCTTATATAGGAAAGTTTACAGTCACCTAGAGAATGCAACTCACAGGAGGTGGTTTGTGGGCCACTAAACTCTAATTTGGATGAAGTGAAAGAGGCATACATGGATACGCTTCATTCACTCAGAGAAAGGTAAATTGTGGTGCCGGTTTTTAGGTATACTAAACTCCAGTTTGGAAGAAGTACGAGAGTCATATATATGAACGCTTATATGGACGCAGAGAAAGCAACTATGGGGTGGTGTTTTGTAGGCATGCTAAAATATAATTTGGAAGAAGTTCGAAAGCTGACAGTGACTTAGAGTATGCAACTCTTGGCGGTTGATTTTGAGGTCTGCTAAATTGTATTTTGAAAGAAGTACCAGAGTCATATATAAAATCTCTTACATTGATGCTGAGAAAAACTATGTGGTGATGTTTTGTTGGCGTGCTGAAATGTAGTTTCGAAGAAGTTCGACAGTCTTTTATAGGAAACCTTACAGTCCCCTAGAGGAAGCAACTTTCGAGAGATAGTTTGTAAGCCTGCTAAACTCTACTTTGCATCATTTGGAACAGTCATACTTGGGAACGCTAACATTCTCTCAGAGAACTTAACTTTTGGGTGGTTGTTTGTAAGCATACTAAACGGTATTTTGGAAGTAGCAGAGTCATATATATGAGCGCTTACATTCACCCAGAGAGGGCCACTATGGGGTGGTGTTTTGTAGGCCTGCTAAAATATAATTTGGAAGAAGTTCGAAAGCTGACAGTGACTTAGAGAAGGCAACTCTCGGCGGTTGATTTAGAGGTCTGCTAAATTGTATTTTGAAAGAAGTACCAGAGTCATATATAAAATCGCTTATATTTATGCTGAGAAAGAAACTATGTGGTGATGTTTTGTTGGCGTGCTGAAATGTAGTTTTGAAGAAGTTCGACAGTCTTTTATAGGAAAGCTTACAGTCCCCCAGAGGAAGCAACTTTCGAGAGATAGTTTGTAAGCCTGCTAAACTCTACTTTGCATCATTTGGAACAGTCATACTTGGGAACGCTAACATTCTCTCAGAGAACGCAACGTTTGGTTGGTTGTTTGTAAGCATACTAAACTGTATTTTGGAAGAAGTAGCAGAGTCATATATACAAGTGCTTACATTCACGCAGAGAGGGCAACTATGGGGTGGTGTTTTGTAGGCATGCAAATCTCTAGTTGCGAAGAAGTTAAGAGTAATAGGAAAGCTTACAGTCTCATAGAGAAAGCAACCCTTGGGGGCTGGTTTGTAGTTCTGCTAAATTCTATTTTGGATGAAGTGTGAATCATAAACGGGAATGCTAACATTCACTCAGAGAAAGCAGGGTTGCGGTGGTGGTTTTTAGTCACACTAAACTGGAGTTTGGAGGAAGTACGAGAATAAAAGAATGCTTACATTCACTCAGAAAAAGCAAAGTTGGGGAGGTGGTTTGTAGGTGTACTATACTTTGGAAGAAGTACGAGCGTGATGCATAGGAACGCTTACATTCACGCAAACTATGGGGTGGCCTTTTGTTGGCATGCTAAACTATGTTCCAAAGTCATATATAGGAAAGCTTATAGTGAGAGAAAGCAACTCTCAGGCGGTGTTTTGTAGGTCCGGTAAATTGCATTTTGAAAGCAGTCCGAGATTCATATAAGGGAAAGCCTATATCCACTCAGAGAAAGCAATGTTGGGCTGGTGGTTTGTAGGCATACTAAACTGTATTTTGGAACTCGTATGTATGACTCTCACACTTGATCCAAATTAGAGTTCACCAGGCCTATAAACCACATCCTGAAAGTTGCTTTCTCTAGGTGAATGTAAGCTTTCCTATATAAAACTCTCGAACTTCTTCCAAACTACAGTTTAGCATGCCAACAATACACCACCGGATCATTGCTTTCTCTGAGTGAACATAAGCATTCCCTTATATGAATCTCTTTTTCCAAAATAGAATTTAGCAGACCTACAAACCAGTCCCCGATGGTTGATTTAGCTATGTGACTGTAATTTTCCCTAGATATGACTCTCGAATTTCCTCCAAACTATAGATTAGCACGCGTACATACGGTACCCAACAGTTGCTTTCTCTGCGTGAATGTAACCGTTCATATATATGACTTTCCTACTTTTTCCGAACTACAGTTATTATGGCCACAAACGACAACCCAAACGTTGCGTTCTGAGTGGATGTAAACCTTCCCATGTTTGACTTTAACAATCGGTGCAAATTAGTTTAGCAGGCTTAGAAACCATCTCCCGAGAGTTGCTTTCTCTAGGTGACTGTAAGCTTTCCTATATAAGACTCTCGAACTTCTTAGAAGTTTTGTGGGCAGTTTAGCATGCCCACAAAACATCACCCCATAGTTTCTTTCTCTGCATGAATGTAACCGTTTGTAACTATGATTCTGGTACTTATTTCAAAACACAATTTAGCAGACCTAAAAATCACCCGCAGAGAGTTTCTTTCTCTAAGTGACAGCTTTCGAACTTCTTCCAAACTACAGTTTAGCATGCCTAAAAACACGAACCCATAGTGGCTTTCAGTGCCTGAATGTAAGCGGTTCTATATGTGATTCTTTTGCTTCTTCCAAATTACAGGTTAGTATACCTACAAACCACCACCCCAACGTTGCTTTCTCTGAGTGAATGTAAGCGTTCCTGTATATGATTCTAACACTTCATTGAAAATAGAGTTTAGCAGGCCTACGAACCACCCCCAGAGAGTTGCTTTCTCTAAATGACTGTAAGCTTCCCAGATATGACTCTCGAACATCCTCCAAACTATAGTTTAGTAGGCATACAAACATCACACCATAGTTGCTTTCTCTGCATGAATGTAAGCGTTCCTATATATGATTCTCGTACTTCCTCCAAACTAGAGTTTAGTATGCCTACAAAACACAACCCCATCCTTGATTTCTCTGAGTCAATGTACGTGGTCCCCAATATGACTCTCCCCCTTCTTCCAAAGTAGAGTTTTGCAGGCCTACCATCCATCCCCCGTAAATTGGTTTCTATAAATGAGTGTACGCTTTCCTATATAACTTCTTCCAAACTAGAGATTAGCATGGGTGCAAAAAATCCACCGCATAATTGCTTTCTCTGCATGAATGTAAGCGTTCCCATATATCATTCTCCTACTTCTTCCAAACTAGAGTTTAGTATGCCTACAAACCACCACACCATCGTTGCTTTCTCTGAGTGAATGTAACCCTTTCCATATATGATGCTCAGTCTTAAACCACAATAGAGTTTAGCACGCCTACATTCCACAACCAGAGATTTGCTTTCTCTAAGTGACTCTAAGCTTTCTTATATGTGATTCTCAAACTTCGTCCAAACTAGATTTTAGCATGCCTACAATACACCACCCCACAGATGCTTTCTCTGCATGAATGTAAGCGTTCTTTATATGACACTGGTACTTGTTTCAAAATACAATTTAGCAGACCTAAAAATCCACCGCCAAGAGTTGCTTTCTCTAAGTGACTGTCTGCTTTCGAACTTCTTCCAAATTATATATTAGCATGCCTACAAAACACCACCCCATAGTTGCTTTCTCTGCGTCCATATAAGCGTTCATATATATGACTCTCGTACTTCTTCCAAACTGGAGTTTAGTATACCTAAAAACCGCCACTCCAACTTACCTTTCTCTGAGTGAATGAAGCATATCCATGTATGCCTCTTTCACTTCATCCAAATTAGAGTTTAGCGGCCTACAAACCACCTCCTGTGAGTTGCTTTCTCTAGGTGACTGTAAACTTTCCTATATAAGACTCTCGAACTTCTTCCAAACTACAGTTTGGCATGCCAACAATACAGCGCCCCATCATTGATTTCTCTGAGTGAACATAAGCGTTCCCATATATGACTCTCACTCTTTTTCCAAAATAGAATTTAGCAGACCTACACACCAGCCCCCGATGGTTCCTTTCTCTAAGTGACTCTAATTTTCCCCAGATATGACTCTCGAACTTCCTCCAAACTACAGATTATGATGATTACATACACCACCCCACAATTGCTTTCTCTGCGTGAATGTAACCGTTCATATATGACTCTCCTACTTCTTCGAACTACAGTTGTTATTCCTACAAACCACCACGACAAAGTTCTTTCTCTGAGTGAATGCAAGCGTTCTCACACTTCATCCAAATTACAGTTTAGCAGACCTACCAACAAACTACAGAGAGTTGTTTTCTCTGTGTCACTGTAATCTTTCCTATATAAGGCTCTCGAACTTCTTCCAAACCACAGTTTAGCATGCCAACAAAATACGACCCCAGAGTTGCTTTCTCTGCGTGAATGTAAGCATTCGTATATATGACTCTCCTACTTCCTCCAAAATACAGTTTAGAATGCTTACAAACCACCACCCAAACGTTGCGTTCTCTGAGTGAATGTAAGCGTTCCCATGTTTGACTCTCACAATTGATGCAAATTAGAGTTTAGCATGCTTAGAAACAATCTGCCGAGAGTTACTTTCTCTAGGTGACTGTAAGCTTTCTTATATAAGACTCGCGAACTTCTTCCAAACTACAGTTTAGCATGCCAACGAAACACTGCCCCATCGTTGATTTCTCTGAGTGAACATAAGCGTTCCCACATATGACTTTCTCTCTTCTTCCAAAATAGAATTTAGCAGATCTACAAAACGGCCCCCGATGGTTGCTTTCTCTAAGTGACTGCAATTTTCCCCAGATAAGACTCCCGAACTTCCTCCAAAGTATACATTAACATGCGTACATACGCCACCCATCAGTTGCTTTCTCTGCGTGAATGTAACCGTTCATATATATGACTCTCCTACTTCTTCCAAACTACAGTTATGATGCCTACAAATCACCACCCAAACGTTGTGTTCTCTGAGTGAATGTAAGCGTTCCCATGTTTGACTCTCACAATTGCTGCTAATTAGTGTTTACAGGCTTGCAAAGCTGTCCCGAGTGTTGCTTTCTCTAGGTGACTGTAAGTTATCCTATATAACACTCTCGAACTCCTTCCAAACTGCAGTTTAGCATGCCAACAACACATCACCCCATAGTTTCTTTCTCTGCATGAATGTAAGCGTTTGTCTATATGACTCTGGTACGTCTTTCAAAATACAATTTAGCAGACCTAAAAATCACCCGCCAAGAGTTGCTTTCTGTAAATGACTGTCAGCTTTCAAACTTCTTCCAATCTATAGTTTAGCATGCCTGCACTACAGCACCCCATATTTGCTTTCTCTGTGTTAATGTAAGCGTTCCTGTATATGTCTCTCGTACCTCTTCCAAAGTAGAGTTCAGTATGCTCAAAAACGGCCACCCCAACGTTGCTTTCTCTGAGTGAATGTAAGCGTTCCTGTATATGATTCTAACACTTCATTGAAAATAGAGTTTAGCAGGCCTACGAACCACCCCCCCAAGAGTTGCTTTCTCTAAATGACTGTAAACTTCCCAGATATGACTCTCGAACATCCCCCAAACTATAGTTTAGTAGGCATACAAACATCACTCCATAGTTGCTTTCTCTGCATGAATGTAAGCGTTCCTATATATGATTCTCGTACTTCTTCCAAACTAGAGTTTAGTATGCCTACAAACCACAACCCCATCGTTGATTTCTCTGAGTGAATGTACGCAGTCCCCAATATGACTCTCCCCCTTCTTCCAAAGTAGAGTTTTGCAGGCCTACAAACCATCCCCCGAAAGTTGGTTTCTATAAATGACGGTACGTTTTCCTATATATTACTCTTTAACTTCTTGCAAAATAGAGATTAGCATGGCTACAAAAAATCCACCCCATAATTGCTTTCTCTGCATGAATGTAAGTGTTCCCATATATCATTCTCCTACTTCTTCCAAACTAGAGTTTAGTATGCCTACAAACCACCACATCATCGTAGCTTTCTCTGAGTGAATGTAAGCCTTCCCATATATGACTCTCACTCTGAAACCAAAATAGAGTTTAGCACGCCTACATTCCACACCAGAGATTTGCTTTCTCTAAGTGACTCTAAGCTTTCTTATATGTGATTCTCAAACTTCGTCCAAACTAGAGTTTAGCATGCCTAGAAAACACCACCCCACAGTTGCTTTCTCTGCATGAATGTAAGCGTTTGTATATATGACTCTGGTACTTCTTTCAAAATACAATTTAGCACACCGAAAAATGAACCGCCGAGAGTTGCTTTCTCTAAGTGACTGTCTGCTTTCGAACTTCTTCCAAATTATATTTTAGCATGCCTACAAAACACCACCCCATAGTTACTTTCTCTGCATCAATATAAGCGTTCATATATATGCCTCTCTCACTTCATCTAAATTAGAGTTTAGCAGGCCTACAAACCACACCCCGTGAGTTGCTTTCTCTAGGTGACTGTAAACTTTCCTATATAAGAATCTCCAACTTCTTTCAAACTACAGCATGCCAACAAAACACCACACCGTGGTTGCTTTCTCTGAGTGAACATAAGCGTTCCCATATATGACTCACACTCTGTTCCAAAATAGAATTTAGCAGATCTACAAACCAGCCCAAGATGGTTCCTTTCTCTAAGTGACTGTAATTTTCCCCAGATATGACTCTCGCACTTCCTCCAAACTACAGATTAACATGCATACCTGCGCCACCCCACAGTTGCTTTCTCTGCGTGAATGTAACCGTTCATATATATGACTCTCCTACTTCTTCCCAACTACAGTTATTATGCCTTCAAACCATCACGATAATGTTTCTTTCTCTGAGTGAATGAATGCAAGCGTTCTCACATTTCATCCAAATTAGAGTTTAGCAGGCCTACCAATAAACTTCCGAGAGTTGTTTTCTCTGTGTCGCTGTAATTTTTCCTATATAAGACTCTCGAACTTCTTCCAAACCACAGTTTAGCATGCCAACAAAATACGACCCCAGAGTTGCTGTCTATGCCTCAATGTAAGCGTTCAGATATATGACTCTTGTACTTCCTCCAAAATACAGTTTAGAATGCCTACAAACCACCACCCAAACGTTGCGTTCTCTGAATGAATGAAAGCATTCCCATGTTTGACTCTCACAATTGATGCAAAGTAGAGTTTAGCAGGCCAAGAAAGGATCTCCCGAGAGTTGCTTTCTCTAGGTGACTGTAAGCTTTCCTAAATAAGACTCTCCAACTTCTTCCAAACTACAGGTTAACATGCCCACAAAACATCACCCCATAGTTTTTTCTTTGCATGAATGTAAGCATTAGTATATATGACTCTGGTACTTCTTTCAAAATACAATTTAGCAGACCTAAAAATCACCCACCAAGAGTTGCTTTCTCTAAGTGACTGTTCAGGTTTAGAACTTCTTCCAAACTATAGCATGCTTACAAAACACCACCCCGTAGTTGCTTTCTCTGGGTGAATGTAAACGTTCCCAAATATCATTCTCGTACTTCTTCCAAACTATTTAGTATGCCTACAAAAACCAGCCCAATGTTGTTTCTCTGAGGGAATGTAAGCGATCCCATGTTTGACACTCACACTTCATCCAAATTAGAGTTTAGCATGTGTACAAACAATCTCCCGAGAGTTGCTTTCCCTAGGTGATGGTAATCATTCCTGTATAAGGTTCTCCAACTTCTTCCAAACTGCAGTTTAGCATGCCTACAAAACCTGACGCCATAAGTGCTTTCTCTGCGTGAATGTAAGTGTTCCTATATAGGACTCTCGTACTTCTTCCAAACTACAGTTTAGTATGCCCTACAAACCACCACCCAAACGTTGTTTTCTCTGAGTGAATGTAAGCGTTCCCATATATGACTCTCACACTTCAACCAAAATAGAGTTTAGCAGGCCTACATTCCACACCCAGAGATTTGCTTTCTCTAAGTGACTGTAAGCTTTCTTATATGTGATTCTCAAACTTCGTCCAAACTAGAGTTTAGCATGCCTATAAAACACCACCCCATAGTTACTTTCAGTGCGTCAAAATGTATGTGTTCCTATATGTGATTCTCGTGCTTCTTCCAAACTGCAGTTTAGTAAGCCTACAAACAACCCCATCGTTGCTTTCTCTGAGGGAATGGAAGCGTTCTCATATATGACTCTCACACTTCAACCAAAACAGGGTTTTGCAGGCCTACAAACCACCCGCCAAGACTTGCTTTTTCAAAGTGGCTGTTACCTTTCCTATATAGGACTCTGGAACTTCTCCCAAGCTAGACTTTAACATGTCTACCTGACACTACTCCGTAGTTGCTCTCGCTGTGTGAATGTAAGCGTTCCTATATATGAGTCTTGTACTTCTTCCTAACTAGCATCTGGCATGCCAAAATAACACTCCCCCATAGTTGCTTTCTTTGAGTCAATGTAAACATTCCTATATATGTCTCTCGCACTTCTTCCAAACTTGAGTTATGTCTACAAACCAATCCCCGACAGCTGTTTTCTCTGAACGAATTTAAGCGTTCCTATATAGGACTATGGCACTTCCTCCAAACTAGAGTTTAGCAAGCCTACACTCCACCCCCGTTCGTTGCTTTCTCTAAGTTACTGTAAGCTTTCCTATACATGGCTCTCGAAATTTTCCAAACTAGAGTTAGCATGCCTACTATACACCTACACATAATTGCTTTGTCTGAGTGAATATAAGCCTTCCTATATATGACTGTCGCACTTTTTCCAAATTAGAGTGTAGCCAGCCTGGAAAGCACCCCTTATAGTTGCTTTCATTGAGTGAATGTTAACATTCCTATGTATGACTCTCGCAACTTTTCCAATCTAAGATTTTAGCAATGCTACAAATCCCCCGCCGAGAGTTCCTATACATAACTGTCCTCTTTTTCCAAGCTAGAGTTTAGGAAGCCTAGAAACCGTCCCCCCGTAGACGCTTTATGTGAATGTAAGCGTTCCTATATATGACTCTCGCCTTCCTCCAAACTAGAGCTTAGCAAGCCTACAAACCAACTCCCTATAATTGCTTTCTCTGAATGAATGATATCGTTCCTATATAAGACTCTCGAACTTCTTCCAAACCAGAGTTTAACAAGCCAAAAAAGCACCCCCCATAGATGCTTCCTCTAACTCAAAGCTAATATTCCTATATATGATTCAGCTTCTTCATCCAAACTAGAGTAAGGCAAGCCTACAAATCACACACCAATAGTTGCTTTCTATCAGTAAATGTAAGCATCCCTATATATGACTATAGCAATTCTTCCAAACTGGAGTTTAGCAAGCCTTCAGACCCCCGGACCCCACTCCATAGTACCCTGGGCATTGGCGCCTGCCTGTCATGCAGGACATAGGGGCGGACCCTCATCTCAGACACGGCATTGGTGGATTGTAGGCTTTTTTAAGTTTTTGAATTGAAGAAGTCTGAGAATTGGAATTGGGTTTAGGGTAAGGTTAGGTGTTAGGGACTAGGATTAGGTTTAGGGGTTAGGGTTTTAGGTTAGAATTAGGGTTAGGATTACTGTTAGGGTTAGAGATTAGGATTATGTTTAGTGGTTGGGTTTAGGTTTAGGGTGAGAGGCAAGAGTAAGGGTCAGGGATTAGGGTTACTGTTAGGAGTTAGATTCAGGGCTTACTAAGGGTTTGGTTTAGTGATAGGGTTAGGGCTTACGTTTAACGGTGTGTGTTAGGGCACGGGCCCTGTCTAACGTACGGGGCACTGTGGATGTGGAGCAAGGCTGGGTCCCCACTTCATCGTACCCTGGGTGTTGGGCTTCAACTGTCATGCAGGACAAAGGGAGAGGCTCATCTCACGCATGGTTAGGATTAAGGTTTAAGGTTAGGGTCAGGGTTGAGGGTTAGGGTGAGGGTTAACAGTTAGAGTTAGGGTAAGGGGGTTAGGGATAGGGTTAGGGTTAAGGGTTAGGTTTATGGTTCAGGTTTAAGGTTAGCATTAGAGGGTAGGTTTAGTGTAACTGTAGGTCAGTGTTGGGGTTAAATCTCTAGGCATTAGGGTAAAGGTTAGTGTTATGGTTAAGAGTTAGGGTTAGGGTTAGTGTTGGTAGGGTTAAGGTTAGGGTTGGCATTTCAGAATTAGGGATTAGGTGTTATGGTTATGGCTAGGAGTTAGGGTTAGAATTACGGTATAGGCTTGTTCTCAGGGTGTCATGCATTAACGTTAAGATAAGGGGTTGAACTTAGGGTTACGGTGAGGTTTACGTGTTGAGGTGAGCAGTAGGATCAGGGTTAGGTGTTATGTTCTGGGTTAGGGTTGTGGGTGACGGGTAGGGTTTATGCTTAGGGCATGGGCCCTGTATGCACTAGGAGGCGAAGTTAGGAGTCTGTGATGGTCGCTGAGAACACACTCTATCCCACGCAGTGTATGGGCCTCTCGGTTTCATGCCGGACACTGTGGCAGAGCCGGCTTTCATGCATGGCTTAGTAGGATTGTAGGCTTTCAAAACTCTGAGAAAACAAGAAGTCTGAGAATTAGATTTAGGGTTAAAATTACGGCACGGTTTAGGGATGAAGATTAGTGATAGGGTGAGGGCTTAGGGTTAGGGGATAGGGTTAGGGTTAGGGTTGTGGTAGGGTGAAAGTTAGGGTTTTCATTTTAGAAATAGGGATGAGGTGTTATGGTTATGACTATGGTTTAGGATTAGAATTATGGGATAGGGCTTCTTCTCAGGGTGTTATGCATTAACGTTAATTTAAGGGGATAAGTTAGCATTACGGGGAGGTTTATGGTTTACGTTTAGGAATAGGATCATGGTTAGGTGTTATGTTCAGGGTGAGGGTTATCTGTTAGGGGCAGTGCTTATACTTAGCGTACAGGCCCTGTCTGCACTGGGCGGCGGGCGGGGGTTAGGGGGATAGGATTGTCCCCGGGAACACACTCTATTGAACGCTGGGTGTGGATTCCTGGGTTTCATGCAGGACACAGTGGCAGAGCACCCTTTAACTCATGGCATGGGAGGTTTGTAGGCTTTCTAAACTCTGAGAAAGCAAGAAGTCTGAGAATGAGATTTAGGGGTAGGATTATGGTAATGTTTAGGGATGAAGATTAGTGTTAGGGTGGAGTCTTAGGGTTAGGTGTTAGGGTTAAATGTTAGTGTTAGGTTTAACAGTTACAGTTAGGTTTACGTTTAAGATTCAGGGTTAGGGTTAAGGTTTGGGTTTAGCGTTTGGCACAGGGTTAGGCTTCAGTATTAGCCTTATGGATAAGGATTAGGAGTAGGGTTAGGGTTAAGGGTTAGTGTCAGGGTTAATGGTAAGTTTCAAGATTGAGGGTTAGGGTTGCGGTTAGGGTTAGGTTTAGCGTTAGGGGTTAGGGTTAGGCTTAGGGTTAAAGGATAGTATTATGGTTAAGTGTTGGGCTTAGGGTTAGGGTTTAGTGTTAGCGTTATCATTAAGGATTAGGGTTAGGGTCAGGGTTAAATGCTTGGGTGCGGGTAATGGTTAGGGTCAGGGTTAAGGTTTACGGATAGCGTTAGTGTTAAGGGTTATGGGTAGGTTTAGGGTTCAGGGTTAGAGTTAGCATTAGGGCTTAAGGTTAGGATTAGGCAGGAGGTTAGATTTAGGGTTAGATCTAAGTGTTAGGGTAAGGGCTAGGGTTAGGGTTAAGAGATAGGGTTAGGTTTAATGCTTAGGATTAGGGTTAGGGTTTGGGGTTAAAGTAAGTGTTAGGGGTTAGGTTTAAGGATCAAAGGTTAGGGTTATTTTTAGCTGTAGTGTTAGGGTTAGGGAAAAGGGATCCCATTAGCATTAAGGGTCTTCCTTACTGTAGGGTTAAGGGTTAGGCTTAGAGTTAAAGGTTAAGGTTAGGGTCAGTGTTAAGAATTAGGGGGAGGGTTAACGGTTAGGGTAAAGGTTAAGCATTAGGGTTAGGGATTAGAGATTAGGGTTTTTGGTTAGTGTTAGGGCTAGAGGTTAGGAGTTCGTGTTTTATGAAGGGGTATGGTTAGAATTAGGATTGGGGTTAGAGTTAGGGTTAGGTATAGGGGTTAGGTTTAGGGGTTAGTTTTAGGGTAAAAGGATAGGATTAGGGTTATGGGTTGGGCTTAGGTTTAGGGTTAAAGTTTACTGCTAGGGTTAGGGATAGGGTTCAGGGTTAGCTTTAGGGGTTCTGGTTAGCGTTAGGTGTTAGGTTAGTGTCAGGCTTAGGTCTAGTCGTGAGGGTAAGGTTTAGGGTTAGCTTTAAGAGCTAGGGTTAGGTTTAATGGTTAGGATTAGGATTAGGGTTAAGGGTTAGCGTAAGGCTTAGGGGTTAGGGTGAAGGGTTAGGGTTTTTGTTAGGCATAGCGTTGGGGTTAGAAGTAAGGGTTACTGTCAGTGTTAGGGTTGTAGGTAGGGTTCCGGTTAGGGTTAGCGGTTTAGAATTAGGGTTAGGGATTAGGTGTTCCAGTGATGACTAGGAGATAGGGTTAGAATTATGGGATAGGGGTTGTTCTCAGGGAATGGGTTATGCATTAACGTTAGGATAAGAGGTTAAAGTTAGGCGCACGGTGAGGTTTACGTGTTAAGGGGAGAAATAGGAACAGGGTTGGGTGTTATGTTCAGCGTTTGGGTTATCTGTTAGAGGTATTGTTTATGCTTAGCGCACGGGCCCTGTCTGCATTGGGCAGGCGGGGGGAGTTTAGGGGGCTGGGATTGTACCCGGGAACCCACCCTATCATACTCTGGGTATGGGCCCGTGGGTTTCATGCAAGACACAGTGGTAGAGCCTCCTTTCATGCATGGCATGGGAGGATTGCAGGCTTTCTAAACTCTAAGAAAGCAAGAAGTCTGAGAATTAGATTTAGGGTTAGGATTATGGTTAGGGTTAAGGATGAAGTTTAGTGTTAGGGTGAGGGCTTAAGGTTAGGGATTAGGGTTAGGGTTAAAGGTTACTCTTAGGTTTAACGATTACAGTTCGGTTTAGGGTTGAGGTTTACGGTTAGGGTTAAGATGAGGGGTTAGGGTTTGGTAGACGTTTAGGGTTAAGTGTTAGGTTTAGGGTTGAAGATTAGGATTAGGGTTAGGATTAAAGGTTAGCGTGAGAGTTAACGCTTAGGGTTAAGGTTAAGAGTTAGGGTTTACGGTTAGGCTTAGGGTTAGATTTAGGGTTAGAGTTATGTGCTATGGTTTGTGTTAGGGGTTAGGGTTAGGTTTACTGTTCACGGTTAGGGTTGGGTTTAGGGGTTAGCATTAGGGTTAGGGATTAGGTTTAGGGTAAGGGTCTAGAGTTAATGTTGGGCTTTAGGCTCGGGGCTTAGGCTCAGGGTCAGGGGTTAGCGTTGGTGGTAGGGCTTAGCTTTAGTGGTCAGTTTAAGGGCACAGGACCTGGTTAATCTACGGTGAGAGGGGTGCGGTCGGAGTCACCACGAAAGCACAACATCATTCCGTGGGCCTTGGGACAGGACCTACATGCAGGACTCAGGCGGAGCCTCATCTGACACATGGCATGGCTGTATTGTAGGCTTGCTTCACTCTGGGAATGGAAGTAGTGTGAGAATTAGGGTTGGGGTTGGGGTTAGGGTTTTTCGTGTTAGGGGTTAGGTTTCGAGTCAGGGTTAGGTGCTAGGGATTAGTGGTTAGGGTTAGAGTTAGTGTTAGGGGTAAGGTGTTAAGTCTGGGTTAGGGGGCCAGGGTAAGGTTTAGGGTTGGAGTTAGCGTTAGGGTTAGGGGTTAGGTTTAAGGGATAGGGTTAGGATTCAGGGTGAGGGTTAGAGGGTTAACAGTTGGGGTTAGGCTTAGGGGTTAGGGATAGTGTTAGGGTTAAGGGTTAGGAGCTTGGTTCAGGTTTAAGGTTAGCATTAGGGGTTGGGGTTAGTGTTAACTGTAGGTCAGTGTTGGGGTTATATCTCTAGGCATTAGGGTAAAGGTTAGGGTTAGGGTTAAGAGTTAGGGTTCTGTTTAATGGTTAGGATTGGGAATAGGGTTAAGGGTTAGGGTTAAGGTTAGGGGTTATGACGAAGGATCAACGGTTAGGGTTACTTTTAGGCGTAGGGTTAGGGTAAGGGGGTAGCGTTAGTGTTAGTGTTGTCGGTCGGGTTAAGGTTAGGGTTGGCGTTTCAGAATTAGGGATTAGGTGTTACGGTTATAGCTAGGAGTTAGGGTTATAATGACGGTATAGGGCTTGTTCTCAGGGTGTCATGCATTAACGTTAAGATATGTGGTTAAAGTTAGGGTTATGGTGAGGTTTACCTGTTAAGGTGAGCAGTAGGATCAGGGTTAGGTGTTATGTTGTGGGTTAGGCATATGGGTGAGGGGTAGGGTTTATGCTTAGGGCACGGGCCCTGTATGCCCTAGGAGGCAAAGTTAGGTGTCTGGGATGGTCGCTGGGAACCCACTCTACCGCACGCAGTGTATGGGCCTCTGGGTTTCATGCAGGACACTGTGGCAGAGCCCTCTTTCATGCATGGCGTGGGAGGATTGCAGGCTTTCTAAACTCTAAGAAAGCAAGAAGTCTGAGAATTAGATTTAGGGTTAGGGTTATGGTTAGGGTTAAGGATGAAGTTTAGTGTTAGGGTGAGGGCTTAGGCTTAGGGATTACGGTTAGGGTTAAAGGTTACTCTTAGATTTAACGGTTACACTTTGGTTTAGGGTTGAGATTTAAGGTTAGGGTTAAGATGAGGGGTTAGGGTTTGGTACAGGGTTAGGGTTAAGTGTTAGGTTTAGGGTTGAAGATTAGGATTAGGGTTAGGATTAAAGGTTAGCGTGAGAGTTAACGCTTAGGGTTAAGGTTAAGAGATAGGGTTTAGGGTTAGGGTTAGGGTTAGGGTTAGTTTTAGGGTTAGAGTTATGTGCTATGGTTTGTGTTAGAGGTAAGTGTTAGGTTTACTTTTCACGGTTAGGGTTACGTTTAGGGGTTAGCATTAGGGTTAGGGTTAGGGTTAGGGTTAAGGGATAGGATTAGGGTTAATTGTTGGGCTTAGGGTTAGGGTTTAGTGTTAGGGTTATCATTAAGGATTAGGGTTAGGGTCAGGGTTAAATGCTTGGGTGCGGGTAATGGTTAGGGTCAGGGTTAATGTTCACGGATAGGGTTAGTGTTAAGGGTTACGGGTAGGTTTAGGTTTCAGGGTTAGCGTTAGCATTAGGGCTTAAGGTTAGGATTAGGCGGGAGGTTAGATTTAGAGTTAGAACTAGGCGTTAGGTAAGGGCTAGGGTTAGGATTAAGAGATAGGCTTAGGTTTAATGCTTAGGATTAGGGTTAGGGTTTGGGGTTAAAGTAAGTGTTAGGGGTTAGGTTTAAGGATCAAAGGTTAGGGTTATTTTTAGCTGTAGTGTTAGGGTTAGGGAAAAGGGATCCCATTAGCATTAAGGGTCTTCCTTACTGTAGGGTTAAGGGTTAGGCTTAGAGTTAAAGGTTAAGGTTAGGGTCAGTGTTAAGAATTAGGGTGAGGGTTAACGGTTAGGTTAAAGGTTAAGCGTTAGGGTTAGGGATTAGCGATTAGGGTTTTTGGTTAGTGTTAGGGTTAGAGGTTAGGAGTTCGTGTTTTATGAAGGGGTATGGTTAAAATTAGGAATGGGGTTAGAGTTAGGGTTAGGTATAGGGGTTAGGTTTAGGGGTTAGTTTTAGGGTAAAAGGATAGGATTAGGGTTATGGGTTGGGCTTAGTTTTAGGGTTAAAGTTTACTGCTAGGGTTAGGGATAGGGTTCAGGGTTAGCTTTAGGGGTTCTGGTTAGGGTTAGGTGTTAGGGTAGTGTCAGGGTTAGGTCTAGTCGTGAGGGTAAGGTTTAGGGTTAGCTTTAAGAGCTAGGGTTAGGTTTAATGGTTAGGATTAGGATTAGGGTTAAGGGTTAGCGTAAGGCTTAGGGGTTAGGGTGAAGGGTTAGGGTTTTTGTTAGGCATAGCGTTGGGGTTAGAAGTAAGGGTTACTGTCAGTGTTAGGGTTGTAGGTAGGGTTCCGGTTAGGGTTAGCGGTTTAGAATTAGGGTTAGGGATTAGGTGTTCCAGTGATGACTAGGAGATAGGGTTAGAATTATGGGATAGGGGTTGTTCTCAGGGAATGGGTTATGCATTAACGTTAGGATAAGAGGTTAAAGTTAGGCTCACGGTGAGGTTTACGTGTTAAGGGGAGAAATAGGAACAGGGTTGGGTGTTATGTTCAGGGTTAGGGTTATCTGTTAGAGGTATTGTTTATGCTTAGCGCACGGGCCCTGTCTGCATTGGGCGGGCGGGGGGAGTTTAGGGGGCTGGGATTGTACCCGGGAACCCACTCTATCATACTCTGGGTATGGGCCCGTGGGTTTCATGCAGGACACAGTGGTAGAGCCTCCTTTCACGCATGGCATGGGAGGATTGCAGGCTTTCTAAACTCTAAGAAAGCAAGAAGTCTGAGAATTAGATTTAGGGTTAGGATTATGGTTAGGGTTAAGGATGAAGTTTAGTGTTAGGGTGAGGGCTTAAGGTTAGGGATTAGGGTTAGGGTTAAAGGTTACTCTTAGGTTTAACGATTACAGTTCGGTTTAGGGTTGAGGTTTACGGTTAGGGTTAAGATGAGGGGTTAGGGTTTGGTTGACGTTTAGGGTTAAGTGTTAGGTTTAGGGTTGAAGATTAGGATTAGGGTTAGGATTAAAGGTTAGCGTGAGAGTTAACGCTTAGGGTTAAGGTTAAGAGTTAGGGTTTACGGTTAGGCTTAGGGTTAGATTTAGGGTTAGAGTTATGTGCTATGGTTTGTGTTAGAGGTTAGGGTTAGGTTTACTGGTCACGGTTAGGGTTACGTTTAGGGGGTAGCATTAGGGTTAGGGTTAGGGTTAGGGTTAAGGGATAGGATTAGGCATAAGTGTTCGGCTTAGGCTTAGGGTTTAGTGTTAGGGTTAGCATTAAGGATAAGGGTTAGGGTCAGGGTTAAATGCTTGGGTGCAGGTAATGGTTAGGGTCAGGGTTAAGGTTCACGGATAGGGTTAGTGTTAACGGTTCCGGGTAGGTTTAGGGTTCAGGGTTAGTGTTAGCATTAGGGCTTAAGGTTAGGATTAGGCGGTAGGTTAGATTTAGGGTTAGATCTAGGCGTTAGGGTAAGGGCTAGCGTTAGGGTTAAGAGATAGGGTTAGGTTTAATGCTTAGGATTAGGGTTAGGGTTTGGGGTTAAAGTAAGTGTTAGGGGTTAGGTTTAAGGATCCAAGGTTAGGGTTATTTTAGCTGTAGTGTTATGGTTAGGGATAAGGGATCCCATTAGCATTAAGGGTCTTCCTTACTGTAGGGTTAAGGGTTAGGCTTAGAGTTAAAGGTTAAGGTTAGGGTCAGTGTTAAGATTTAGGGTGAGGGTTAACGGTTAGGGTAAAGGTTAAGCGTTAGGGTTAGGGATTAGTGATTAGGGTTTTTGGTTAGTATTAGGGTTAGCGGTTAGGAGTTAGTGTATTATGAAGGGGTATGGTTAGAAATAGGATTGGGGTTAGAGTTAGGGTGAGGTATAGGGGTTAGGTTTAGGGGTTAGTTTTAGGGTAAAAGGATAGGATTAGGGTTACGGGTTGGGCTTAGGTTTAGGGTTAAAGTTGACTGCTAGGGTTAGGGATAGGGTTCAGGGTTAGCTTTAGGGGTCTGGTTAGGATTAGGTGTTAGGTTAGTGTCAGGGTTAGGTCTAGTCGTGAGGGTAAGGTTTAGGGTTAGCTTTAAGAGCTAGGGTTAGGTTTAATGGTTAGGATTAGGATTAGGGTTAAGGGTTAGGGTAAGGCTTAGGGGTTAGGGTGAAGGGTTAGGGTCAAGGGTTAGGGCTTTTGTTAGGCATAGCGTTGGGGTTAGAAGTAAGGGTTACTGTCAGTGTTAGGGTTGTAGGTAGGGTTACGGTTAGGGTTAGCGGTTTAGAGTTAGGGTTAGGGATTAGGTGTCACAGTGATGACTAGGAGATAGGGTTAGAATTATGGGATAGGGGTTGTTCTCAGGAAATGGGTTATGCATTAACGTTGGGATAAGAGGTTAAAGTTAGGCGCACGGTGAGGTTTACGTGTTAAGGGGAGAAATAGGAACAGGGTTGGGTGTTATGTTCAGCGTTTGGGTTATCTGTTAAAGGTATTGTTTATGCTTAGCGCACGGGCCCTGTCTGCATTAGGCGGGCGGGGGGAGTTTAGGGGGCTGGGATTGTACCCGGGAACACACTCTATCATACTCTGGGTATGGGCCCGTGGGTTTCATGCAGGACACAGTGGTAGAGCCTCCTTTCACGCATGGCATGGGAGGATTGCAGGCTTTCTAAACTCTAATCAAGCCAGAAGTCTGAGAATTAGATTTAGGGTTAGGATTATGGTTAGGGTTAAGGATGAAGTTTAGTGTTAGGGTGAGGGCTTAGGGTTAGGGAATAGGGTTAGGGTTAAAAGTTACTGTTAGGTTTAACGGTTACACTTTGGTTTAGGGTTGAGGTTTACGGTTAGGGTTAAGATGAGGGGTTAGGGTTTCGTACAGGGTTAGGGTTAAGTGTTAGGTTTAGGGTTGAAGATTAGGATTAGGGTTAGGATTAAAGGTTAGCGTGAGAGTTAACGCTTAGTGTTAAGGTTAAGAGTTAGGGTTTAGGTTTGGGGTTAGGGTTAGGGTTAGTTTTAGCGTTAGAGTTATGTGCTATGGTTTGTGTTAGAGGTTAGGGTTAGGTTTACTGGTCACGGTTAGGGTTACGTTTAGGGGTTAGCATTACGGTTAGGGTTAGGGTTAGGGTTAAGTGTTTAAAATTTTAAAATTTCCCTGCCTTTTAAAACAATGGAAAATGGTGGTGGGTTAGGGTTAGGGTTAAGGTTAGGGTTAGGGTTAGGGTTAAGGGTTTAAAATTTTAAAATTTTAAGGTTTAAGTGTTAAGGGTTAAGGGTTTAAAATTTAAAATTTTAAAATTTCCCTGAAAAATGGTGGTGGGTTAGGGTTAGGGTTAAGGTTAGGGTTAGGGTTAGGGTTAAGGGTTTAAAATTTTAAAATTTCCCTGCCTTTTAAAACAATAGAAAAATGGTGGTGGGATGATACTTAGAAGAATGGCTTCTTGTCTGTCTCCACTAACAAAAATAGGCAACACCAAGTCAGCTACTCCTCAGCATAGTTATGTCCGTCGCAGCCTTCTTGGGGTTCAGGAGTCACAAACAAACGTTATCACAATTATGGTGAAACGCTGAATACCTGCAAATAATTTTCAACGTAGTGGCATACTTCTTGGAACAAGCCAGGTACCTGTGCCCACGCATAGAGGAGTATATAGAAACATGGTGGAATCCCAGCTGATGAAGCAAAGGATTCTTAAAGGAATGATATGACCATGCGGATCTTCTTTAATTCTCTGAATCAGAATCCCCACTTTTCACCTGCCAAACACATGCCCACTACTCTTCTCTGGGGATAATAAAAACAAACAAGCGATCTGACAGATGGCCTGAACACCCATCCTGACCGACCCCACAAAAAAAAAAAAGTACCCTCCAGCTACTAATTATAATGCCAATTTGCAAAATTTCCCTGCATTTTTAAACAATGGAGAAATGATGGTGGGATGATACTTAGAAGAATGGCTTCTTGTCAGTCTCCACTGACAAAAATAGGCAACACCAAGTCAGCTACGCCTCAGCATAGTTATGTCTGTCGCAGCCTTCTTTGGTTTCAGTAGGCACATACACACGTTATCACAATTATGGTGAAACGCTGAAAACCTGCAAAGGATTTTCAACATACTGGTTAATTGAAAAGCTCTGAGGCATACTTCTTTGAACAAGCTACTTTCCTGTGCCCACGCATAGAGAAGTATATAGAACCATGGTGGATTCCCAGCTCATGAAGCAAAGGATTCTTAAAGGAACGGGATTACCATGCGGATCCTGTTTAATTCTCTGAAACAGATCCGCAGTTTTCACCTGCCATACTAATACCCACTTCTCCTCTCTGGGGATAATAAAAACAAACCAGCGAACTGACAGAAGGCCTGACCAACACATCCACAGCGACCCCACAGGAAAAAATAAAAAAAAACACCGTAGCCTCCAGCTACTAATTATAATGCTAACTTGCAAAATTTTCCTGAATTTTAAAACAATGGAAAAATGATGGTGAGATGATACTTAGAAGAATGGATTCTAGTCAGTCTCCACTAACAGAAATAGGCAACACCAAGTCTGCTACTCCTCAGCATAATTATGTCCGTCGCAGCCTTCTTGGGTTTCAGGAGGCACAAACAAACGTTATCACAATTATGGTGAAACGCTGAACACCTGCAAATAATTTTCAACGTAGTGGTTAATTGAAAAGCTCTGCGGCATACTTCTTGGAACAAGCCAGTTACCTGTTCCCACGCAAAGAGGAGTATACAGAACCATGGTGGATTTCCAGCTGATGAAGTAAGGGATTATTAAAGGAACGGGATGACCATGGGGATCATCGTTAATTCTCTAAAACAGAATCCGCCATTTTCCCCTGCCAAACACATGCCCACTTCTCCTCTCTGGGGATAATAAAAACTAACCAGCGAACTGACAGAGGGCCTGACCCCCCATCCACATCGACCACACACACAAAAAAAAAACCTTACCCTCCAGCTACTAATTATAATGCTAACTTGCAAAATTTCCCTGCATTTTAAAACAATGGAAAAATGGTGGTGGGATGATACTTAGAAGAATGGCTTCTTGTCAGTCTCCACTATCATAAATAGGCAACACCAAGTCAGCTACTCCTCAGCATAGTTATGTCCGACGCAGCCTTCTTGCGTTTCAGGAGGCACATACAAACGTTATCAAAATTATGGTGAAATGCTGAAAACCTGGAAAGGATTTTCAACGTACTGGTTAATTTGAAAACTCTCCAGCATACTTCTTGGAACAAGCCAGGTACCTGTGCCCATGCATAGAGGAGTATATAGAAACATGGTGGAATCTCAGCTAATGAAGCAAAGGATTCTTAAAGGAATGAGATGACCATGCGGATCCTGTTTAATTCTCTGAAACAGAATCCGCACTTTTCACCTGCCAAACACATGCCCACTACTCTTCTCTGGGGATAATAAAAACAAACCAGCGATCTGACAGAGGACCTGAACACCCATCCTGACCGACCCCACAAAAAAAAAAGTACCCTCCAGCTACTAATTATAATGCCAATTTGCAAAATTTCCCTGCATTTTTAAACAATGGAGAAATGATGGTGGGTTGATACTTAGAGGAATGGCTTCTTGTCAGTCTCCACTGACAAAAATAGGCAACACCAAGTCAGCTAGGCCTCAGCATAGTTATGTCCGTAGCAGCCATATTTGGTTTCAGTAGGCACATACACACGTTATCACAATTATGGGGAAACGCTGAAAACCTGCAAAGGATTTTCAACATACTGGTTAATTGAAAAGCTCTGAGGCATACTTCTTGGAACAAGCCAGTTTCCTGTGCCCACGCATAGAGAAGTATATAGAACCTTGGTGGATTCCCAGCTCATGAAGCAAAGGATTCTTAAAGGAACAGGATTACCATGCGGATCCTGTTTAATTCTCTGAAACAGATCCGCAGTTTTCACCTGCCATACTAATACCCACTTCTCCTCTCTGGGGATAATAAAAACAAAACAGCGAACTGACAGAGGGCCTGAAAAACACATCCACACCGACCCCACAGGAAAAAAAAAAAAACAACACCGTAGCCTCCAGCTACTAATTATAATGCTAACTTGCAAAATTTTCCTGCATTTTTAAACAATGGAAAAATGATGGTGAGATGATACTTAGAAGAATGGATTCTTGTTAGTCTCCACTAACAAATATAGCCAAAACCCAATCATCTATGCCTCAGCATCGTTATGTTCGTGGCAGCCATCTTGGGTTTCAGGAGGCACAAACAAACGTTATCACAATTATGGTGAAACGCTGAACACCTGCAAATAATTTTCAACGTAGTGGTTAATTGAAAAGCTCTGCGGCATACTTCTTGGAACAAGCCAGTTACCTGTTCCCACGCAAAGAGGAGTATATAGAACCATGGTGGATTTCCAGCTGATGAAGTTAAGGATTATTAAAGGAACGGGATGACCGTGGGGACCATCGTTAATTCTCTGAAACAGAATCCGCCCTTTTCACCTGCCAAACACATGCCCACTTCTCCTCTCTGGTTATAATAGAAACTAACCAGCGAACTGACAGAGGGACTGACCAACACATCCACATCGACCACACACAAAAAAAAAAAACGTACCCTCCAGCTACTAATTATAATGCTAACTTGCAAAATTTCCCTGCATTTTAAAACAATGGAAAAATGGTGGTGGGATGATACTTAGAAGAATGGCTTCTTGTCAGTCTCCACTAACAAAAATAGGCAACACCAAGTCAGCTACGCCTCAGCATAGTTATGTCCGTCGCAGCCTTCTTGGGTTTGAGGAGGCACATACAAACGTTATCAAAATTATGGTGAAACCCTGAAAACCTGCAAATAATTTTCAACGTACTGGTTAATTTGAAAACTCTCCAGCATACTTCTTGGAACAAGCCAGGTACCTGTGCCCACGCATAGAGGAGTATATAGAAACATGGTGGAATCCCAGCTGATGAAGCAAAGGATTCTTAAAGGAATGAGATGAGTATGCTGATCCTGTTTAATTCTCTGAAACAGAATCCTCCCTTTTCACCTGCCAAACACATGCCCACTACTCTTCTCTGGGCATAATAAAACCAAACCAGCGATCTGACAGAGGGCCTGAACACCCATCCTGACCGACCCCACAAAAACAAAAGTACACTCCAGCTACTAATTATAATGCCAATTTGCAAAATTTCCCTGCATTTTTAAACAATGGAGAAATGATGGTGGGATGATACTTAGAAGAATGGCTTCTTGTCAGTCTCCACTGACAAAAATAGGCAACACCAAGTCAGCTACGCCTCAGCATAGTTATGTCCGTAGCAGCCATATTTGGTTTCAGTAGGCACATACACACGTTATCACAATTATGGTGAAACGCTGAAAACCTGCAAAGGATTTTCAACATACTGGTTAATTGAAAAGCTCTGAGGCATACTTCTTGGAACAAGCCAGTTTCCTGTGCCCACGCATAGAGAAGTATATAGAACCATGGTGGATTCCCAGCTCATGAAGCAAAGGATTCTTAAAGGAACGGGATTACCATGCGGATCCTGTTTAATTCTCTGAAACAGATCTGCAGTTTTCACCTGCTATACTAATACCCACTTCTCCTCTCTGGGGATATTAAAAACAAACCAGCGAACTGACAGAGGGCCTGACCAACACTCCCACACCGGCCCCACAGGAAAAAAAAAAAAAAAAAAAAACACCGTATCCTCCAGCTACTAATTATAATGCTAACTTGCAAAATTTTCCTGCATTTTTAAATAATGGAAAAATGATGGTGAGATGATACTTAGAAGAATGGATTCTTGTCAGTCTCCACTAACAAAAATAGGCAAAACCAAGTCAGCTACGCCTCAGCATCCTTATGTTCGTGGAAGCCATCTTGGGTTTCAGGAGGCACAAACAAACGTTATCACAATTATGGTGAAACGCTGAACACGTGCAAATAATTTACAACGTAGTGGTTAATTGAAAACTCTGCGGCATACTTCTTGGAACAAGCCAGTTACCTGTTCCCACGCAAAGAGGAGTATATAGAACCATGGTGGATTTCCAGCTGATGAAGTAGAAGCATTATTAAAGGAACGGGATGACCATGGGGATCATCGTTAATTCTCTGAAACAGAATCCACCCTTTTCACCTTCCAAACACATGCCCACTTCTCCTCTCTTGGGATAATAAAAACTAACCAGCGAACTGACAGAGGGCTTGACCCTCCCATCCACATAGACCACACACACAAAAAAAAACCGTACCCTCCAGCTACTAATTATAATGCTAACTTGCAAAATTTCCCTGCATTTTAAAACAATGGAAAAATGGTGGTGAGATGATACTTAGAAGAATGGCTTCTTGTCTGTCTCCAGTAACAAAAATAGGCAACACCAAGTCAGCTACTCCTCAGCATAGTTATGTCCGTCGCAGCCTTCTTGGGTTTCAGGAGGCACATACAAACGTTATCAAAATTATGGTGAAATGCTGAACACCTGCAAATAATTTTCAACGTACTGGTTAATTTGAAAACTCTCCAGCATACTTCTTGGAACAAGCCAGGTACCTGTGCCCACGCATAGAGGAGTATATAGAAACATGGTGGAATCTCAGCTAATGAAGCAAAGGATTCTTAAAGGAAAGAGATGACCATGCGGATCCTGTTTAATTCTCTGAAACAGAATCCGCACTTTTCACCTGCCAAACACATGCGCACTACTCTTCTCTGGGGATAATAAAAACAAACCAGCGATCTGACAGAGGGCCTGAACACCCATCCTGACCGATCCCACAATAAAAAAAAGTACCCTCCAGCTACTAATTATAATGCCAATTTGCAAAATTTCCCTGCATTTTTAAACAATGGAGAAATGATGGTGGGATGATACTTAGAAGAATGGCTTCTTGTCAGTCTCTACTGACAAAAATGGGCAACACCAAGTCAGCTACGCCTCGGCATAGTTATGTCCGTAGCAGCCATATTTGGTTTCAGTAGGCACATACACACGTTATCACAATTATGGTGAAACGCTGAAAACCTGCAAAGGATTTTCAACATACTGGTTAATTGAATAGCTCTGAGGCATACTTCTTGGAACAAGCCAGTTTCCTGTGCCCACGCATAGAGAAGTATATAGAACCATGGTGGATTCCCAGCTCATGAAGCAAAGGATTCTTAAAGGAACGGGATTACCATGCGGATCCTGTTTAATTCTCTGAAACAGATCCGCAGTTTTCACCTGCCATACTAATACCCACTTCTCCTCTCTGGGGATAATAAAAACAAACCAGCGAACTGACAGAGAGCCTGACCAACACATCCACACCGACCCCACAGGAAAAAAAAAAAACAACACCGCAGCCTCCAGCTACTAATTATAATGCTAACTTGCAAAATTTTCCTGCATTTTTAAACAATGGAAAAATGATGGTGAGATGATACTTAGAAGAATGGATTCTTGTCAGTCTCCACTAACAAAAATAGGCAAAACCAAGTCAGCTACGCCTCAGCATACTTATGTTCGTGGCAGCCATCTTGGGTTTCAGGAGGCATAAACAAACGTTATCACAATTATGGTGAAATGCTGAACACCTGCAAATAATTTTCAACGTAGTGGTTAATTGAAAAGCTCTGCGGCATACTTCTTGGAACAAGCCAGTTACCTGTTCCCACGCAAAGAGGAGTATATAGAAACATGGTGGATTTCCAGCTGATGAAGTAAAGGATTATTAAAGGAAAGGGATGACCATGGGGATAATCGTTAATTCTCTGAAACAGAATCCGCCCTTTTCACCTGCCAAACACATGCCCACTTCTTCTCTCTGGGGATAATAAAAACTAACCAGCGAACTGACAGAGGGCCTGACCCCCCCATCCACATCGACCACACAAAAAAAAATACCGTACCCTCCAGCTACTAATTATAATGCTAACTTGCAAAATTTCCCTGCATTTTAAAACAATGGAAAAATGGTGGTGGGATGATACTTAGAAGAATGGCTTCTTGTTAGTCTCCACCAAAAAAAATAGGCAACAACAAGTCAGCTACTCCTCAGCATAGTTATGTCCATCGCAGCCTTCTTGGGTTTCAGGAGGCACAAACAAACGTTATCACAATTATGGTGAAATGCTGAACACCTGCAAATAATTTTCAACGTAGTGGTTAATTGAAAAGCTCTGCGGCATACTTCTTGGAACAAGCCAGTTACCTGTTCCGACACAAAGAGGAGTATATAGAACCATGGTGGATTTCCAGCTGATGAAGTAAAGGATTATTAAAGGAACGGGATGACCATGGGGATCATCGTTAATTCTCTGAAACAGCATCCGTCCGTTTCACCTTCCAAACACATGCCCACTTCTCCTCTCTGGGGATAATAAAAACTAACCAGCGAACTGACAGAGGGCCTGCCCCCCCCCATCCACATCGACCACACACAAAAAATAACCGTACCCTCCAGCTACTAATTATAATGCTAACTTGCAAAATTTCCCTGCCTTTTAAAACAATGGAAAAATGGTGGTGGGATGATACTTAGAAGAATGGCTTCTTGTCTGTCTCCACTAACAAAAATAGGCAACACCAAGTCAGCTACTCCTCAGCATAGTTATGTCCGTCGCAGCCTTCTTGGGTTTCAGGAGGCACATACAAACGTTATCAAAATTATGGTGAAACCCTGAAAACCTGCAAATAATTTTCAACGTACTGGTTAATTTGAAAACTCTCCAGCATACTTCTTGGAACAAGCCAGGTACCTGTGCCCACGCATAGAGGAGTATATAGAAACATGGTGGAATCCCAGCTGATGAAGCAAAGGATTCTTAAAGGAATGAGATGACCATGCGGATCCTGTTTAATTCTCTGAAACAGAATCCGCACTTTTCACCTGCCAAACACATGCCCACTACTCTTCTCTGGGATAATAAAAACAAACCAGCGATCTGACAGAGGGCCTGATCACCCATCCTGATCGACCCCACAAAAAAAAAAATAGTACCCTCCAGCTATAAATTATAATGCCAATTTGCAAAATTTCCCTGCATTTTTAAACAATGGAGAAATGATGGTGGGATGATATTTAGAAGAATGGCTTCTTGTAAGTCTCCACTGACAAAAATAGGCAACACCAAGTCACCTACGCCTTGGCATAGTTATGTCCGTCGCAGCCTTCTTGGGTTTCAGGAGGCACAAACAAACGTTATCTCATTTATGGTGAAACGCTGAACACCTGCAAATATTTTCAACGTACTGGTTAATTGAAAAGCCCTGCGGCATACTTCTTGGAACAAGCCAGTTACCTGTTCCCACGCATAGAGAAGTATATAGAATCATGGTGGATTCCCAGCTCATGAAGCAAAGGATTCTTAAAGGAACGGGATTACCATGCGGATCCTGTTTAATTCTCTGAAACAGATCCGCAGTTTTGACCTGCCATAGTAATACCCACTTCTCCTCTCTGGGGATAATAAAAACAAACCAGCGAACTGACAGAGGGCCTGACCAACACATCCACACCGACCCCACACCAAAAAAAAAAAAAACACCGTAGCCTCCAGCTACTAATTATAATGCTAACTTGCAAAATTCTCCTGCATTTTTAAACAATGGAAAAATGATGGTGAGATGATACTTAGAAGAATGGATTCTTGTCAGTCTCCACTAACAAAAATAGGCAATACCAAGTCAGCTACGCCTCAGCATCGTTATGTCCGTCGCAGCCTTCTTGGGTTTCAGGAGGCACAAACAAACGTTATCACAATTATGGTGAAACGCTGAACACCTGCAAGTAATTTTCAACGTAGTGGTTATTGAACAGCTCTGCGGCATACTTCATGGAACAAGCCAGTTACCTGTTCCCACGCAAAGAGGAGTATATAGAACCATGGAGGATTTCCAGCTGATGAAGTAAAGGATTATTAAAGGAACGGGACGACCATGGGGATCATCGATAAATCTCTGAAACAGAATCCGCCCTTTTCACCTGTCAAACACATGCCCACCTCTCCTCTCTGGGGATAATAAAAACTAGCCAGCGAACTGACAGAGGGCCTGACCCCCCCATCCACATCGACCACACACACACAAAAAAAAACTGTACCCTCCAGCTACTAATTATAATGCTAACTTGCAAAATTTCCCTGCATTTTAAAACAATGGAAAAATGGTGGTGGGATGATACTTAGAAGAATGGCTTCTTGTCAGTCTCCACTAACAAAAATAGGCAAAACCAAGTCAGCTACTCCTCAGCATAGTTATGTCCATCGCAGCCTTCTTGGGTTTCAGGAGGCACAAACAAACGTTATCTCATTTATGGTGAAACGCTGAGCACCTGCAAATAATTTTCATCATAGTGGTTAATTGAAAAGCTCTGCGGCATACTTCTTGGAACAAGCCACTTACCTCTTCCCACGCAAAGACGAGTATATAGAACCATGGTGGATTTCCAGCTGATGAAGTTAAGGATTATTAAAGGAACGGGATGACCATGGGGATCATCGTTAATTCTCTGAAACAGAATCCGCCCTTTTCACCTGCCAAACACATGCTCATTTCTCCTCTCTGGGGATAATAAAAACTAACCAGCGAACTGACAGAGGGCCTGATCAACACATCCACATCGACCACACACACAAAAAAAAACCGTACCCTCCAGCTACTAATTATAATGCTAACTTGCAAAATTTCCCTGCATTTTAAAACAATGGAAAAATGGTGGTGGGATGATACTTAGAAGAATGGCTTCTTGTCAGTCTCCACTAACAAAAATAGGCAACACCAAGTCAGCTACTCCCCAGCATAGTTCTGTCCGTCGCAGCCTTCTTGGGTTTCAGGAGGCACAAACAAACGTTATCACAATTATGGTGAAACGCTGAACACCTGAAAATAATTTTCAACGTACTGGCTAATTGAAAAGCTCTGCGGCATACTTCTTGGAACAAGCCAGTTACCTGTTCCCACGCAAAGAGGAGTATATAGAACCATGGTGGATTTCCAGCTGAAGAAGTAAAGGATTATTCAAGGAACGGGATGAGCATGGGGATCATCGTTAATTCTCTGAAACAGAATCCGCCCTTTTCACCTGCCAAACACATGCCCACTTCTCCTCTCTGGGGATAATAAAAACTAACCAGCGAACTGACAGAGGGCCTGCCCCTCCCATCCACATCGACCACACATACAAAAAAACCGTACCCTCCAGCTACTAATTATAAGGCTAACTTGCAAAATTTCCCTGCATTTTAAAACAATAGAAAAATGGTGGTGTGATGATACTTAGAAGAATGGCTTCTTGTCTGTCTCCATTAACAAAAATAGGCAACACCAAGTCAGCTACCCCTCAGCATAGTTATGTCCGTCGCAGCATTCTTGGGTTTCAGGAGGCACAAACAAACGTTATCACAATTATGGTGAAACGCTGAACACCTGCAAATAATTTTCAACGTACTGGTTAATTTGAAAACTCTCCAGCATACTTCTTGGAACAAGCCAGGTACCTGTGCCCACGCATAGAGGAGTATATAGAAACATGGTGGAATCCCAGCTGATGAAGCAAAGGATTCTTAAAGGAATGACACGACCATGCGGATCCTGTTTAATTGTCTGAAACAGAATCCGCACTTTTCACCTGCAAAACACATGCCCACTACTCTTCTCTGGGGATAATAAAAACAAACCAGCGATCTGACAGTGGGCCTGAACACCCATTCTGACCGACCCCACAAAAAAAAAAAGTACCCTCCAGCTACTAATTATAATGCCAATTTGCAAAGTTTCCCTGCATTTTTAAACAATGGAGAAATGATGGTGGCATCATACTTAGAAGAATGGCTTCTTGTCAGTCTCCACTGACAAAAGTAGGCAACACCAAGTCTGCTACGCCTCAGCATAGTTCTGTCCGTAGCAGCTATATTTGGTTTCAGTAGGCACATACACACGTTATCACAATTATGGTGAAACGCTGAAAAGCTGCAAATAATTTTCAACGTACTGGTTAATTTGAAAACTCTCCAGCATACTTCTTGGAACAAGCCAGTTTCCTGTGCCCACGCATAGAGAAGTATATAGAACCATGGTGGATTCCCAGCTCATGAAGCAAAGGATTCTTAAAGGAACGGGATGACCATGCGGATCCTGTTTAATTCTCTGAAACAGATCCGCAGTTTTCACCTGCCATACTAATACCCACTTCTCCTCTCTGGGGATAATAAAAACAAAACAGCGAACTGACAGAGGGCCTGACCAACACATCCACACCGACCCAACAGGAAAAGAGAAAACAAAACACCGTAGCTTCCAGCTACTAATTATAATGCTAACTTGCAAAATTATCCTGCCTTTTTAAACAATGGAAAAATGATGGTGAGAGGATACTTAGAAGAATGGATTCTTGTCAGTCTCCACTAACAAAAATAGGCAAAACCAAGTCAGCTAGCCCTCAGCATAGTTATGTTCGTGGCAGCCATCTTGGGTTTCAGGAGGCACAAACAAACGTTATCACAATTATGGTGAAACGCTCAACACCTGCAAGTAATTTTCAACGTAGTGGTTAATTGAAAAGCTCTGCGGCATGCTTCATGGAACAAGCCAGTTACCTGTTCCCACGCAAAGAGGAGTATATAGAACCATGGAGGATTTCCAGCTGATGAAGTAAAGGATTATTAAAGGAACGGGATGACCATGGGGATCATCGTTAATTCTCTGAAACAGAATCCGCCCTTTTCTCCTGCCAAACACATGCCCACTTCTCCTCTCTGGTTATAATAAAAACTAACCAGCGAACTGACAGAGGGCCTGACCCCCCCATCCACATCGACCACACACAAAAAAAAAACCGTACCCTCCAGCTACTTATTATAATGCTAACTTGCAAAATTTCCCTGCATTTTAAAACAATGGAAAAATGGTGGTGTGATGATACTTAGAAGAATGGCTTCTTGTCTGTTTCCACTAACAAAAATAGGCAACACCAAGTCAGCTACTCCTCAGCATAGTTATGTCCGTCGCAGCCTTCTTGGGTTTCAGGAGGCACATACAAACGTTACCAAAATTATGGTGAAACGCTGAAAACCTGCAAATAATTTTCCACATACTGGTTAATTTGAAAACTCTCCAGCATACTTCTTGTAACAAGCCAGGTACCTGTGCCCATGCATAGAGGAGTATATAGAAACATGGTGGAATCCCAGCTGATGAAGCAAAGGATTCTTAAAGGAATGAGATGACCATGCGGATCCTGTTTAATTCTCTGAAACAGAATCCGCACTTTTCACATGCCAAACACATGCCCACTATTCTTCTCTGGGGATAATAAAAACAAACCAGCGATCTGACAGAGGGCCTGAACACCCATTCTGACCGACCCCACAAAAAAAAAAAAGTACCGTCCAGCTACTAATTATAATGCCAATTTGCAAAATTTACCTGCATTTTTAAACAATGGAGAAATGATGGTGGGATGATACTTAGAAGAATGGCTTCTTGTCAGTCTCCACTGACAAAAATAGGCAACACCAAGTCAGCTACGCCTCAGCATAGTTATGTCCGTAGCAGCCATATTTTCTTTCAGTAGTCACATACACACGTTATCACAATTATGGTGAAACGCTGAACACCTGCAAATAATTTTCAACGTACTGGTTAATTTGAAAACCCTCCAGCATACTTCTTGGAACAAGCCAGTTTCCTGTGCCCACGCATAGAGGAGTATATAGAAACATGGTGGAATCCTAGCTGATGAAGCAAAGGATTCTTAACGGAATGAGATGACCATGCGGATCCTGTTTAATTCTCTGAAACAGAATCCGCACTTTTCACATGCCAAACACATGCCCACTACTCTTCTCTGGGGATAATAAAAACAAACCAGAGATCTGACAGAGGGCCTGAACACCCATCCTGACCGACCCCCAAAAAAAAAAAAAGTACCCTCCAGCTACTAATTATAATGCCAATTTGCAAAATTTCCCTGCATTTTTAAAAAATGGAGAAATGATGGTGGGATGATACTTAGAAGAATGGCTTCTTGTCAGTCTCCACTGACAAAAATAGGCAACACCAAGTCAGCTACACCTCAGCATAGTTATGTCCGTAGCAGCCATATTTGGTTTCAGTAGGCACATATACACGTTATCACAATTATGGTGAAACGCTGAAAACCTGCAAAGGATTTTCAACATACTGGTTAATTGAAAAACCCTGAGGCATACTTCTTGGAACAAGCCAGTTTCCTGTGCCCACGCATAGGGAAGTATATAGAACCATGGTGGATCCCCAGCTCATGAAGCAAAGGATTCTTAAAGGAACAGGATTTCCATGCGGATCCTGTTTAATTCTCTGAAACAGATCCGCAGTTTTCACCTGCCATACTAATACCCAATTCTCCTCTCTGGGGATAATAAAAACAAACCAGCGAACTGACAGAGGGCCTGACCAACACATCCACACCGACCCCACAGGAAAAAAAAAAAAAAAAACACCGTAGCCTCCAGCTACTAATTATAATGCTAACTTGCAAAATTATCCTGCATTTTTAAACAATGGAAAAATGATGGTGAGATGATACTTAGAAAAATGGATTCTTGTCAGTCTCTACTAACAAAAATAGGCAAATCCAAGTCAGCTACGCCTCAGCATAGTTATGTTCGTGGCAGCCATCTTGGGTTTCAGGAGGCACAAACAAACGTTATCACAATTATGGTGAAATGCTGAACACCTGCAAATAATTTTCAAAGTGCTGGTTAATTGAAAAGCTCTGCGGCATACTTCTTGGAACAAGCCAGTTACCTGTTCCAACGCAAAGAGGAGTATATAGAACCATGGTGGATTTCCAGCTGATGAAGTAAAGGATTATTAAAGGAACGGGATGACCATGGGGATCATCGTTAATTCTCTGAAACAGAATCCGCCCTTTTCTCCTGCCAAACACATGCCCACTTCTCCTCTCTGGTTATAATAAAAACTAACCAGCGAACTGACAGAGGGCCAGACCCCCCCATCCACATCGACCACACAAAAAAAAAAAACCGTACCCTCCAGCTACTAATTATAATGCTAACTTGCAAAATTTCCCTGCATTTTAAAACAATGGAAAAATGGTGGTGAGATGATACTTAGAAGAATGGCTTCTTGTCTGTCTCCACTAACAAAAATAGGCAACACCAAGTCAGCTACTCCTCAGCATAGTTATGTCTGTCGGAGCCTTCTTGGGTTTCAGGAGGCACATACAAACGTTATCAAAATTATGGTGAAACGCTGAAAACCTGAAAATAATTTTCAACGTACTGGTTAATTTGAAAACTCTCCAGCATACTTCTTGGAACAAGCCAGGTACCTCTGCCCACGCATAGAGGAGTATATAGAAACATGGTGGAATCCCAGCTGATGAAGCAAAGGATTCTTAAAGGAATGAGATGACCATGCGGATCCTGTTTAATTCTCCGAAACAGATTCCTCACTTATCCCCTGCCTAACACATGCCCATTACTCTTCTCTGGGGATAATAAAAACAAACCAGCGATCTGACAGAGGGCCTGAACACCCATCCTGACCGACCCCACAAAAAAAAAAAGTACCGTCCAGCTACTAATTATAATGCCAATTTGCAAAATTTCCCTGCATTTTTAAACAATGGAGAAATGATGGTGGGATGATACTTAGAAGAATGGCTTCTTGTCAGTCTCCACTGACAAAAATAGGCAACACCAAGTCAGCTACGCCTCAGCATAGTTATGTCCGTAGCAGCCATATTTGGTTTCAGTAGGCACATACACACGTTATCACAATTATGGTGAAACGCTGAAAACCTGCAAAGGATTTTCAACATACTGGTTAATTGAAAAGCTCTGAGGCATACTTCTTGGAACAAGCCAGTTTCCTGTGCCCACGCATAGAGAAGTATATAGAATCATGGTGGATTCCCAGCTCATGAAGCAAAGGATTCTTAAAGGAACGGGATTACCATGCGGATCTTGTTTAATTCTCTGAAACAGATCCGCAGTTTTCACCTGCCATACTAATACCCACTTCTCCTCTCTGGGGATAATAAAAACAAACCAGCGAACTGACAGAGGGCCTGACCAACACATCCACACCGACCCCACAGGAAAAAAAAAAAAAACTTCGTAGCCTCCAGCTACTAATTATAATGCTAACTTGCAAAATTTTCCTGCATTTTTAAACAATGGAAAAATGATGGTGAGATGATACTTAGAAGAATGGCTTCTTGTCTGTCTCCACTAACAAAAATAGGCAACACCAAGTCAGCTACTCCTCAGCATAGTTATGTCTGTCGCAGCCTTCTTGGGTTTCAGGAGGCACATACAAACGTTATCACAATTATGGTGAAACGCTGAACACCTGCAAATAATTTTCAACGTACTGGTTAATTTGAAAACTCTCCAGCATACTTCTTGGAACAAGCCAGGTACCTGTGCTCACGCATAGAGGAGTATATAGAAACATGGTGGAATCCCAGCTGATGAAGCAAAGGATTCTTAAAGGAATGACACGACCATGCGGATCCTGTTTAATTGTCTGAAACAGAATCCGCACTTTTCACCTGCAAAACACATGCCCACTACTCTTCTCTGGGGATAATAAAAACAAACCAGCGATCTGACAGAGGGCCTGAACACCCATTCTGACCGACCCCACAAAAAAAAAAGTACCCTCCAGCTACTAATTATAATGCCAATTTGCAAAGTTTCCCTGCATTTTTAAACAATGGAGAAATGATGGTGGCATGATACTTAGAAGAATGGCTTCTTGTCAGTCTCCACTGACAAAAGTAGGCAACACCAAGTCTGCTACGCCTCAGCATAGTTCTGTCCGTAGCAGCTATATTTGGTTTCAGTAGGCACATACACACGTTATCACAATTATGGTGAAACGCTGAAAAGCTGCAAATAATTTTCAACGTACTGGTTAATTTGAAAACTCTCCAGCATACTTCTTGGAACAAGCCAGTTTCCTGTGCCCACGCATAGAGAAGTATATAGAACCATGGTGGATTCCCAGCTCATGAAGCAAAGGATTCTTAAAGGAACGGGATGACCATGCGGATCCTGTTTAATTCTCTGAAACAGATCCGCAGTTTTCACCTGCCATACTAATACCCACTTCTCCTCTCTGGGGATAATAAAAACAAAACAGCGAACTGACAGAGGACCTGACCAACACATCCACACCGACCCAACAGGAAAAGAGAAAACAAAACACCGTAGCTTCCAGGTACTAATTATAATGCTAACTTGCAAAATTATCCTGCCTTTTTAAACAATGGAAAAATGATGGTGAGAGGATACTTAGAAGAATGGATTCTTGTCAGTCTCCACTAACAAAAATAGGCAAAACCAAGTCAGCTAGGCCTCAGCATAGTTATGTTCGTGGCAGCCATCTTGGGTTTCAGGAGGCACAAACAAACGTTATCACAATTATGGTGAAACGCTGAACACCTGCAAGTAATTTTCAACGTAGTGGTTAATTGAAAAGCTCTGCGGCATACTTCATGGAACAAGCCAGTTACCTGTTCCCACGCAAAGAGGAGTATATAGAACCATGGAGGATTTCCAGCTGATGAAGTAAAGGATTATTAAAGGAACGGGATGACCATGGGGATCATCGTTAATTCTCTGAAACAGAATCCGCCCTTTTCTCCTGCCAAACACATGCCCACTTCTCCTCTCTGGGGATAATAAAAACTAACCAGCGAACTGACAGAGGGCCTGACCTCCCCATCCACATCGACCACACACACAAAAAAAAAACCGTACCCCCAAGCTACTTATTATAATGCTAACTTGCAAAATTTCCCTGCATTTTAAAACAATGCAAAAATGGTGGTGTGATGATACTTAGAAGAATGGCTTCTTGTCTGTTTCCACTAACAAAAATAGGCAACACCAAGTCAGCTACTCCTCAGCATAGTTATGTCCGTCGCAGCCTTCTTGGGTTTCAGGAGGCACATACAAACGTTACCAAAATTATGGTGAAACGCTGAAAACCTGCAAATAATTTTCCACATACTGGTTAATTTGAAAACTCTCCAGCATACTTCTTGTAACAAGCCAGGTACCTGTGCCCATGCATAGAGGAGTATATAGAAACATGGTGGAATCCCAGCTGATGAAGCAAAGGATTCTTAAAGGAATGAGATGACCATGCGGATCCTGTTTAATTCTCTGAAACAGAATCCGCACTTTTCAGCTGCCAAACACATGCCCACTATTCTTCTCTGGGGATAATAAAAACAAACCAGCGATCTGACAGAGGGCCTGAACACCCATCCTGACCGACCCCACAAAAAAAAAAAAGTACCGTCCAGCTACTAATTATAATGCCAATTTGCAAAATTTCCCTGCATTTTTAAACAATGGAGAAATGATGGTGGGATGATACTTAGAAGAATGGCTTCTTGTCAGTCTCCACTGACAAAAATACGCAACACCAAGTCAGCTACGCCTCAGCATAGTTATGTCCGTAGCAGCCATATTTGGTTTCAGTAGGCACATACACACGTTATCACAATTATGGTGAAACGCTGAAAACCTGCAAAGGATTTTCAACATACTGGTTAACTGAAAAGCTCTGAGGCATACTTCTTGGAACAAGCCAGTTTCCTGTGCCCACGCATAGAGAAGTATATAGAACCATGGTGGATTCCCAGCTCATGAAGCAAAGGATTCTTAAAGGAACGGGATTACCATGCGGATCCTGTTTAATTCTCTGAAACAGATCCGCAGTTTTCACCTGCCATACTAATACCCACTTCTCCTCTCTGGGGATAATAAAAACAAACCAGCGAACTGACAGATGGCCTGACCAACACATTCACACTGACCCCACAGGAAAAAAAAAAAAAAAAAGCACCGTAGCCTCCAGCTACTAATTGTAATGCTAACTTGCAAAATTTTACTGCATTTTTAAACAATGGAAAAATGATGGTGAGATGATACTTAGAAGAATGGATTCTTGTCAGTCTCCACTAACAAAAATAGGCAAAACCAAGTCAGCTACGCCTCAGCATCGTTATGTTCGTGGCAGCCATCTTGGGTTTCAGGAGGCACAAACAAACGTTATCACAATTATGGTGAAACGCTGAACACCTGCAAATAATTTTCAACGTAGTGGTTAATTGAAAAGCTCTGCGGCATACTTCTTGGAACAAGCCAGTTACCTGTTCCCACGCAAAGAGGAGTATATAGAACCATGGTGGATTTCCAGCTGATGAAGTAAAGGATTATTAAAGGAATGGGATGACCATGGGGATCATCATTAATTCTCTGAAACAGAATCCGCCCTTTTCACCTGCCAAACACATGCCCACTTCTCCTCTCTGGGGATAATAAAAACTAACCAGTGAACTGACAGAGGGCCTGACCCACCCATCCACATCAACCACACACAAAAAAAACCCGTACCCTCCAGCTACTAATTATAATGCTAACTTGCAAAATTTCCCTGCATTTTAAAACAATGGAAAAATGGTGGTGGGATGATACTTAGAAGAATGGCTTCTTGTCTGTCTCCACTAACAAAAATAGGCAACACCAAGTCAGCTACTCCTCAGCATAGTTATGTCTGTCGCAGCCTTCTTGGGTTTCAGGAGGCACATACAAACGTTATCACAATTATGGTGAAACGCTGAAAACCTGCAAAGGATTTTCAACATACTGGTTAATTGAAAAGCTCTGAGGCATACTTCTTGGAACAAGCCAGTTTCCTGTGCCCACGCATAGAGAAGTATATAGAACCATGGTGGATTCCCAGCTCATGAAGCAAAGGATTCTTAAAGGAACGGGATTACCATGCGGATCCTGTTTAATTCTCTGAAACAGATCCGCAGTTTTCAACTGCCATACTAATACCCACTTCTCCTCTCTGGGGATAATAAAAACAAACCAGCGAACTGACAGAGGGCATGACCAACACATCCACACTGACCCCACAGGAAAAAAAAAAAAAAACACTGTAGCCTCCAGCTACTAATTATAATGCTAACTTGCAAAATTTTCCTGCATTTTTAAACAATGGAAAAATGATGGTGAGATGATACTTAGAAGAATGGATTCTTGTCAGTCTCCACTAACAAAAATAGGCAATACCAAGTCAGCTACGCCTCAGCATCGTTATGTCCGTCGCAGCCTTCTTGGGTTTCAGGAGGCACAAACAAACGTTATCACAATTATGGTGAAACGCAGAACACCTGCAAATAATTTTCAACGTACTGGTTAATTGAAAAGCTCTGCGGCATACTTCTTGGAACAAGCCAGTTACCTGTTCCCATGCAAAGAGGAGTATATAGAACCATGGTGAATTTCCAGCTGATGAAGTAAAGGATTATTAAAGGAACGGGATGACCATGGGGATCATCGTTAATTCTCTGAAACAGAATCCGCCCGTTTGTCCTGCCAAACACATGCCCATTTCTCCTCTCTGGGGAAAATAAAAACTAACCAGCGAACGGACAGAGGGCCTGAACACCCATCCTGACCGACCCCACAAAAAAAATAATACCCACCAGCTACTAATTATAATGCTAATTTGCAAAATTTCCCTGCATTTTTAAACAATGGAGAAATGATGGTGGGATGATACTTAGAAGAATGGCTTCTTGTCAGTCTCCACTGACAAAAATAGGCAACACCAAGTCAGCTACGCCTCGGCATAGTTATGTCCCTAGCAGCCATATTTGGTTTCAGTAGGCACATACACAGGTTATCACAATTATGGTGAAACGCTGAAAACCTGCAAAGGATATTCAACATACTGGTTCATTGAAAAGCTCTGAGGCATACTTCTTGGAACAAGCCTGTTTGCTATGCCCACGCATAGAGAAGTATATAGAACCATGGTGGATTCCCAGCTCATGAAGCAAAGGATTCTTAAAGGAACGGGATTACCATGCGGATCCTGTTTAATTCTCTGAAACAGATCCGCACTTTTCACCTGCCAAACACATGCCCACTTCTCCTCTCTGGGGATAATAAAAACAAACCATTGAATTGACAGATGGCCTGATCAACCCATCCACACTGACCCCACAAAAAAAAAAAAGTACCCTCCAGCTACTAATTATAATGCTAACTTGCAAAATTTCTCTGCATTTTTAAACAATGGAAAAATGATGATGGGATGATACTTAGAAGAATGGCTTCTTGTCTGTCTCCACTGACAAAAATAGGCAACACGAAGTCAGCTACGCTTCAGCGTACTTATGTCCTTGGCAGCGATATTGGGTTTCAGGAGACACATACACACGTTATCACAATTATGGTGAAACGCTGAAAACCTGCAAAGGATTTTCAACATACTGGTTAATTGAAAAGCTCTGAGGCATACTTCTTGGAACAAGCCAGTTTCCTGTGCCCACGCATAGAGAAGTATATAGAACCATGGTGGATTCCCAGCTCATGAAGCAAAGGATTCTTAAAGGAACGGGATTACCATGCGGATCCTGTTTAATTCTCTGAAACAGATCCGCAGTTTTCACCTGCCATACTAATACCCACTTCTCCTCTCTGGGGATAATAAAAACAAAACAGCGAACTGACAGGGGCCTGACCAACACATCCACACCGACCCCACAGGAAAAAAAAAAAAAAAAAACACCGTAGCCTCCAGCTACTAATTATAATGCTAACTTGCAAAATTTTCCTGCATTTTTAAACAATGGAAAAATGATGGTGAGAAGACACTTAGAAGAATCGATGCTTGTCAGTCTCCACTAACAAAAATAGGCAAAACCAAGTCAGCTACGCCTCAGCGTCGTTATGTTCGTGGCAGCCATCTTGGGTTTCAGGAGGCACAAACAAACGTTATCACAATTATGGTGAAACGCTGAACACCTGCAAATAATTTTAAACGTAGTGGTTAATTGAAAAGCTCTGGGGCATACTTCTTGGAACAAGCCAGTTACCTGTTCCCACGCAAAGAGGAGTATATAGAACCATGGTGGATTTCCAGCTGATGAAGTAAAGGATTATTAAAGGAACGGGATGACCATGGGGATCATCGTTAATTCTCTGAAACAGAATCCGCCCTTTTCTCCTGCCAAACACATGCCCACTTCTCCTCTCTGGTTACAATAAAAACTAACCAGCGAACTGACAGAGGGCCTGACCCCCCCCATCCACATCGACCACACACAAAAAAAAACCGTACCCTCCAGCTACTAATTATAATGCTAACTTGCAAAATTTCCCTGCATTTTAAAACAATGGAAAAATGGTGGTGGGATGATACTTAGAAGAATGGCTTCTTGTCTGTCCCCACTAACATAAATAGGCAACACCAAGTCAGCTACTCCTCAGCATAGTTATCTCCGTCGCAGCCTTCTTGGGTTTCAGGAGGCACATACAAACGTTATCAAAATTATGGTGAAACGCTGAAAAGCTGCAAATAATTTTCAACGTACTGGTTAATTTGAAAACTCTCCAGCATACTTCTTGGAACAAGCCAGGTACCTGTGCCCACGCATAGAGGAGTATATAGAAACATGGTGGAATCCCAGCTGATGAAGCAAAGGATTCTTAAAGGAATGAGATGACCATGCGGATCCTGTTTAATTCTCTGAAACAGAATCCACACTTTTCACCTGCCAAACACATGCCCACTACTCTTCTCTGGCGATAATAAAAACAAACCGGCGATCTGACAGAGGCCCTGAACACCCATCCTGACCGACCCCACAAAAAAATAAGTACCCTCCAGCTACTAATTGTAATGCCAATTTGAAAAATTTCCCTGCATTTTTAAACAATGGAGAAATGATGGTGGGATGATACTTAGAAGAATGGCTTCTTGTCAGTCTCCACTGAGAAAAATAGGCAACACCAAGTCAGCTACGCCTCAGCATAGTTATGTCCGTAGCAGCCATATTTGGTTTCAGTAGGCACATACACACGTTATCACAATTATGGTGAAACCCTAAAAACCTGCAAAGGATTTTCAACATACTGGTTCATTGAAAAGCTCTGAGGCATACTTCTTGGAACAAGCCAGTTTCCTGTGCCCACGCATAGAGAAGTATATAGAACCATGGTGGATTCCCAGCTCATGAAGCAAAGGATTCTTAAAGGAACGGGATTAACATGCGGATCCTGTTTAATTCTCTGAAACAGATCCGAAGTTTTCACCTGCCATACTAATACCCACTTCTCCTCTCTGGGGATAATAAAAACAAACCGGCGAACTGACAGAGGGCCTGACCAACACATCCACACCGACCCCACAGGAAAAAAAAAAAAAACACCGTAGCCTCCAGCTACCAATTATAATGCTAACTTGAAAAATTTTCCTGCATTTTTAAACAATAGAAAAATGATGGTGAGATGATACTTAGAAGAATGGATTCTTGTCAGTCTCCACTAACAAAAATAGGCAATACCAAGTCAGCTATGCCTCAGCATCGTTATGTCCGTCGCAGCCTTCTTGGGTTTCAGGAGGCACAAACAAACGTTATCACAATTATGGTGAAACGCTGAACACCTGCAAATAATTTTCAACGTACTGGTTAATTTGAAAACTCTCCAGCATACTTCTTGGAACAAGCCAGGTACCTGTGCCCACGCATAGAGGAGTATATAGAAACATGGTGGAATCCCAGCTGATGAAGCAAAGGATTCTTAAAGGAATGACACGACCATACGGATCCTGTTTAATTGTCTGAAACAGAATGCGCACTTTTCACCTGCAAAACACATGCCCACTACTCTTCTCTGGGGATAATAAAAACAAACCAGCGATCTGACAGAGGGCCTGAACACCCATTCTGACCGACCCCACAAAAAAAAAAAGTACCCTCCAGCTACTAATTATAATGCCAATTTGCAAAGTTTCCCTGCATTTTTAAACAATGGAGAAATGATGGTGGCATGATACTTAGAAGAATGGCTTCTTGTCAGTCTCCACTGACAAAAGTAGGCAACACCAAGTCTGCTACGCCTCAGCATAGTTCTGTCCGTAGCAGCTATATTTGGTTTCAGTAGGCACATACACACGTTATCACAATTATGGTGAAATGCTGAAAAGCTGCAAATAATTTTCAACGTACTGGTTAATTTGAAAACTCTCCAGCATACTTCTTGGAACAAGCCAGTTTCCTGTGCCCACGCATAGAGAAGTATATAGAACCATGGTGGATTCCCAGCTCATGAAGCAAAGGATTCTTAAAGGAACGGGATGACCATGCGGATCCTGTTTAATTCTCTGAAACAGATCCGCAGTTTTCACCTGCCATACTAATACCCACTTCTCCTCTCTGGGGATAATAAAAACAAAACAGCGAACTGACAGAGGGCCTGACCAACACATCCACACCGACCCAACAGGAAAAGAGAAAACAAAACACCGTAGCTTCCAGCTACTAATTATAATGCTAACTTGCAAAATTATCCTGCCTTTTTAAAAATGGAAAAATGATGGTGAGAGGATACTTAGAAGAATGGATTCTTGTCAGTCTCCACTAACAAAAGTAGGCAAAACCAAGTCAGCTAGGCCTCAGCATAGTTATGTTCGTGGCAGCCATCTTGGGTTTCAGGAGGCACAAACAAACGTTATCACAATTATGGTGAAACGCTGAACACCTGCAAGTAATTTTCAACGTAGTGGTTAATTGAAAAGCTCTGCAGCATACTTCATGGAACAAGCCAGTTACCTGTTCCCACGCAAAGAGGAGTATATAGAACCATGGAGGATTTCCAGCTGATGAAGTAAAGGATTATTAATGGAACGGGATGACCATGGGGATCATCGTTAATTCTCTGAAACAGAATCCGCCCTTTTCTCCTGCCAAACACATGCCCACTTCTCCTCTCTGGTTATAATAAAAACTAACCAGCGAACTGACAGAGGGCCTGACCCCCCCATCCACATCGACCACACAAAAAAAAAAAACCGTACCCTCAAGCTACTTATTATAATGCTAACTTGCAAAATTTCCCTGCATTTTAAAACAATGCAAAAATGGTGGTGGGATGATACTTAGAAGAATGGCTTCTTGTCTGTCTCCACTAACAAAAATAGGCAACACCAAGTCAGCTACTCCTCAGCATAGTTATGTCCGTCGCAGCCTTCTTGGGTTTCAGGAGGCACATACAAACGTTACCAAAATTATGGTGAAACGCTGAAAACCTGCAAATAATTTTCCACATACTGGTTAATTTGAAAACTCTCCAGCATACTTCTTGTAACAAGCTAGGTACCTGTGCCCATGCATAGAGGAGTATATAGAAACATGGTGGAATCCCAGCTGATGAAGCAAAGGATTCTTAAAGGAATGAGATGACCATGCGGATCCTGTTTAATTCTCTGAAACAGAATCCGCACTTTTCACATGCCAAACACATGCCCACTATTCTTCTCTGGGGATAATAAAAACAAACCAGCGATCTGACAGAGGGCCTGAACACCCATCCTGACCGACCCCACAAAAAAAAAAAAGTACCGTCCAGCTACTAATTATAATGCCAATTTGCAAAATTTACCTGCATTTTTAAACAATGGAGAAATGATGGTGGGATGATACTTAGAAGAATGGCTTCTTGTCAGTCTCCACTGAGAAAAATAGGCAACACCAAGTCAGCTACGCCTCAGCATAGTTATGTCCGTAGCAGCCATATTTGCTTTCAGTAGGCACATACACACGTTATCACAATTATGGTGAAACGCTGAAAACCTGCAAAGGATTTTCGACATACTGGTTAATTGAAAAGCTCTGAGGCATACTTCTTGGAACAAGCCAGTTTCCTGTGCCCACGCATAGAGAAGTATATAGAACCATGGTGGATTCCCAGCTCATGAAGCAAAGGATTCTTAAAGGAACGGGATTACCATGCGGATCCTGTTTAATTCTCTGAAACAGATCCGCAGTTTTCACCTGCCATACTAATACCCACTTCTCCTCTCTGGGGATAATAAAAACAAACCAGCGAACTGACAGAGGGCCTGACCAACACATCCACACCAACCCCACAGGAAAAAAAAAAAAAAAAAAAAAACACCGTAGCCTCCAGCTACTAATTATAATGCTAACTTGCAAAATTTTCCTGCATTTTTAAACAATGGAAAAATGATGGTGAGATGATACTTAGAAGAATGGATTCTTGTCAGTCTCCACTAACAAAAATAGGTAAAACCAAGTCAGCTACGCCTCAGCATCGTTATGTTCGTGGCAGCCATCTTGGGTTTCAGGAGGCACAAACAAACGTTATCACAATTATGGTGAAACGCTGAACACCTGCAAATAATTTTCAACGTACTGGTTAATTGAAAAGCTCTGCGGCATACTTCTTGGAACAAGCCAGGTACCTGTTCCCACGCAAAGAGGAGTATATAGAACCATGGAGGATTTCCAGCTGATGAAGTAAAGGATTATTAAAGGAACGCGATGAGCATGGGGATCATCGTTAATTCTCTGAAACAGAATCCGCCCTTTTCAGCTGCCAAACACATGCCCACTTCTCCTCTCTGGGGATAATAAAAACAAACCAGCGAACTGACAGAGGGCCTGACCCACCCCCATCCACATCGACCACACACAAAAAAAAACCGTACCCTCCAGCTACTAAATATAATGCTAACTTGCAAAATTTCTCTGCATTTTAAAACAATGGAAAAATGGTGGTGGGATGATACTTAGAAGAATGGCTTCTTGTCAGTCTCCACTAACAAAAATAGGCAACACCAAGTCAGCTACTCCTCAGCAAAGTTATGTCCGTCGCAGCCTTCTTGGGTTTCAGGAGGCACATACAAACGTTATCAAAATTATGGTGAAACTCTGAAAACCTGCAAATAATTTTCAACGTAGTGGTTAATTAAAAAACTCTGCGGCATACATCTTGGAACAAGCCAGGTACCTGTGCCCACGCATAGAGGAGTATATAGAAACATGGTGGAATCCCAGCTGATGAAGCAAAGGATTCTTAAAGGAATGAGATGAACATGCGTATCCTGTTTAATTCTCTGAAACAGAATCCGCACTTTTCACCTGCCAAACACATGCCCACTTCTCCTCTCTGGGGATAATAAAAAGAAACCAGTGAATTTACAGATGGCCTGACCAACCCATTCACACTGACCCCACAAAAAAAAAAAAAAGTACCCTCCAGCTACTAATTATAATGGTAACTTGCAAAATTTCCCTGCATTTTTAAACAATGGAAAAATGATGGTGGGATGCTTCTTAGAAGAATGGCTTCTTGTCAGTCTCCACTAACAAAAATAGGCAACACGAAGTCAGCTACGCCTCAGCATACTTATGTCTTTGGCAGTCATATTGGGTTTCAGGAGACACATACACACGTTATCACAATTATGGTGAAACACTGAAAACCTGCAAAGGATTTTCAACATACTGGTTAATTGAAAAGCTCTGAGGCATACTTCTTGGAACAAGCCAGTTTCCTGTGCCCACGCATAGAGAAGTATATAGAACCATGGTGGATTCCCAGCTCATGAAGCAAAGGATTCTTAAAGGAACGGGATTACCATGCGGATCCTGTTTAATTCTCTGAAACAGATCCGCAGTTTTCACCTGCCATACTAATACCCACTTCTCCTCTCTGGGGATAATAAAAACAAACCAGCGAACTGACAGAGGGCCTGACCAACACATTCACATTGACCCCACAGGAAAAAAAAAAAAAAAAAAAAAAACACCGTAGCCTCCAGCTACTAATTATAATGCTAACTTGCAAAATTTTCCTGCATTTTTAAACAATGGAAAAATGATGGTGAGATGACACTTAGAAGAATGGATTCTTGTCAATCTCCACTAACAAAAATAGGCAAATCCAAATCAGCTACGCCTCAGCATCGTTTTGTTCGTGGCAGCCATCTTGGGTTTCAGGAGGCACAAACAAACGTTAACACAATTATGGTGAAACCCTGAACACCTGCAAATAATTTTCATCGTAGTGGTTAATTGAAAAGCTCTGTGGCATACTTCTTGGAACAAGCCAGTTACCTGTTCAGACGCAAAGAGGAGTATATACAACCATGGTGGATTTCCAGCTGATGAAGTAAAGGATTATAAAAGGAACGGGATGACCATGGGGATCATCGTTAATTCTCTGAAACAGAATCCGCCCTTTTCTCCTGCCAAACACATGCCCACTTCTCCTCTCTGGTTATAATAAAAACTAACCAGCGAACTGACAGAGGGCCTGAACCCCCCATCCACATCGACCACACAAAAAAAAAACCGTACCCTCAAGCTACTAATTATAATGCTAACTTGCAAAATTTCCCTGCATTTTAAAACAATGGAAAAATGGTGGTGGGATGATACTTAGAAGAATGGCTTCTTGTCTGTCTCCACTAACAAAAATAGGCAACACCAAGTCAGCTACTCCTCAGCATAGTTATGTCCGTCGCAGCCTTCTTGGGTTTCAGGAGGCACATACAAACGTTATCAAAATTATGGTGAAACGCTGAAAACCTGCAAATAATTTTCAACGTACTGGTTAATTTGAAAACTCTCCAGCATACTTCTTGGAACAAGCCAGGTACCTGTGCCCACGCATAGAGGAGTATATAGAAACATGGTGGAATCCCAACTGATGAAGCAAAGGATTCTTAAAGGAAAGAGATGACCATGCGGATCCTGTTTAATCCTCTGAAACAGAATCCGCACTTTTCACCTGCCAAACACATGCCCACTACTCTTCTCTGGGGATAATAAAAACAAACCAGCGATCTGACAGAGGGCCTCAACACCCATCCTGACCGACTCCACAAAAAAAAAAAGTACCCTCCAGCTACTCATTATAATGCCAATTTGCAAAATTCCCTGCATTTTTAAACAATGGAGAAATGATGGTGGGATGATACTTAGAAGAATGGCTTCTTGTCAGTCTCCACTGACAAAAATAGGCAACACCAAGTCAGCTACGCCTCAGCATAGTTATGTCCGTAGCAGCCATATTTGGTTTCAGTAGGCACATACACACATTATCACAATTATGGTGAAATGCTGAAAACCTGCAAAGGATTTTCAACATACTGGTTAATTGAAAAGCTCTGAGGCATACTTCTTGGAACAAGCCAGTTTCCTGTGCCCACGCATAGAGAAGTATATAGAACCATGGTGGATTCCCAGCTCATGAAGCAAAGGATTCTTAAAGGAACGGGATTACCATGCGGATCCTGTTTAATTCTCTGAAACAGATCCGCAGTTTTCACCTGCCATACTAATACCCACTTCTCCTCTCTGGGGATAATAAAAACAAACCAGCGAACTGACAGGGGCCTGACCAACACATCCACACCGACCCCACAGGAAAAAAAAAAAAAAACACCGTAGCCTCCAGCTACTATTTATAATGCTAACTTGCAAAATTTTCCTGCATTTTTAAACAATGGAAAATTGATGGTGAGAAGACACTTAGAAGAATCGATGCTTGTCAGTCTCCACTAACAAAAATAGGCAAAACCAAGTCAGCTACGCCTCAGCGTCGTTATGTTCGTGGCAGCCATCTTGGGTTTCAGGAGGCACAAACAAACGTTATCACAATTATGGTGAAACGCTGAACACCTGCAAATAATTTTCAACGTAGTGGTTATTTGAAAAGCTCTGGGGCATACTTCTTGGAACAAGCCAGTTACCTGTTCCCACGCAAAGAGGAGTATATAGAACCATGGTGGATTTCCGGCTGATGAAGTAAAGGATTATTAAAGGAACGGGATGACCCTGGGGATCATCGTTAATTCTCTGAAACAGAATCCGCCCTTTTCTCCTGCCAAACACATGCCCACTGCTCCTCTCTGGTTACAATAAAAACTAACCAGCGAACTGACAGAGGGCCTGACCCCCCCCCATCCACATCGACCACACACAAAAAAAAACCGTACCCTCCAGCTACTAATTATAATGCTAACTTGCAAAATTTCCCTGCATTTTAAAACAATGGAAAAATGGTGGTGGGATGATACTTAGAAGAATGGCTTCTTGTCTGTCCCCACTAACATAAATAGGCAACACCAAGTCAGCTACTCCTCAGCATAGTTATCTCCGTCGCAGCCTTCTTGGGTTTCAGGAGGCACATACAAACGTTATCAAAATTATGGTGAAACGCTGAAAACCTGCTAATAATTTTCAACGTACTGGTTAATTTGAAAACTCTCCAGCATACTTCTTGGAACAAGCCAGGTACCTGTGCCCACGCATAGAGGAGTATATAGAAACATGGTGGAATCCCAGCTGATGAAGCAAAGGATTCTTAAAGGAATGAGATGACCATGCGGATCCTGTTTAATTCTCTGAAACAGAATCCACACTTTTCACATGCCAAACACATGCCCACTACTCTTCTCTGGCGATAATAAAAACAAACCGGCGATCTGACAGAGGCCCTGAACACCCATCCTGACCGACCCCACAAAAAAATAAGTACCCTCCAGCTACTAATTATAATGCCAATTTGAAAAATTTTCCTGCATTTTTAAACAATGGAGAAATGATGGTGGGATGATACTTAGAAGAATGGCTTCTTGTCAGTCTCCACTGAGAAAAATAGGCAACACCAAGTCAGCTACGCCTCAGCATAGTTACGTCCGTAGCAGCCTTATTTGGTTTCAGTAGGCACATACACACGTTATCACAATTATGGTGAAACCCTAAAAATCTGCAAAGGATTTTCAACATACTGGTTCATTGAAAAGCTCTGAGGCATACTTCTTGGAACAAGCCAGTTTCCTGTGCCCACGGATAGAGAAGTATATAGAACCATGGTGGATTCCCAGCTCATGAAGCAAAGGATTCTTAAAGGAACGGGATTAACATGCGGATCCTGTTTAATTCTCTGAAACAGATCCGAAGTTTTCACCTGCCATACTAATACCCACTTCTCCTCTCTGGGGATAATAAAAACAAACCAGCGAACTGACAGAGGGCCTGACCAACACATCCACACCGACCCCACAGGAAAAAAAAAAAAAAACACCGTACCCTCCAGCTACCAATTATACTGCTAACTTGAAAAATTTTCCTGCATTTTTAAACAATAGAAAAATGATGGTGAGATGATACTTAGAAGAATGGATTCCTGTCAGTCTCCACTAACAAAAATAGGCAATACCAAGTCAGCTATGCCTCAGCATCGTTATGTCCGTCACAGCCTTCTTGGGTTTCAGGAGGCACAAACAAACGTTATCACAATTATGGTGAAACGCTGAACACCAGCAAATAATTTTCAACGTAGTGGTTAATTGAAAAGCTCTGCGGCATACTTCTTGGAACAAGCCAGTTACCTGTTCCCACGCAAAGAGGAGTATATAGAACCATGGTGGATTTCCAGCTGATGAAGTAAAGCATTATTAAAGGAACGGGATGACCATGGGGATCATCATTAATTCTCTGAAACAGAATCCGCCCTTTTCACCTGCCAAACACATGCCCACTTCTCCTCTCTGGGGATAATAAAAACTAACCAGTGAACTGACAGAGGGCCTGACCCACCCATCCACATCGACCACACACAAAAAAAAACCGTACCCTCCAGCTACTAATTATAATGCTAACTTGCAAAATTTCCCTGCATTTTAAAACAATGGAAAAATGGTGGTGGGATGATACTTAGAAGAATGGCTTCTTGTCTGTCTCCACTAACAAAAATAGGCAACACCAAGTCAGCTACTCCTCAGCATAGTTATGTCTGTCGCAGCCTTCTTGGGTTTCAGGAGGCACATACAAACGTTATCACAATTATGGTGAAACGCTGAACACCTGCAAACAATTTTGAACGTACTGGTTAATTTGAAAACTCTCCAGCATACTTCTTGGAACAAGCCAGGTACCTGTGCCCACGCATAGAGGAGTATATAGAAACATGGTGGAATCCCAGCTGATGAAGCAAAGGATTCTTAAAGGAATGACACGACCATGCGGATCCTGTTTAATTGTCTGAAACAGAATCCGCACTTTTCACCTGCAAAACACATGCCCACTACTCTTCTCTGGGGATAATAAAAACAAACCAGCGATCTGACAGAGGGCCTGAACACCCATTCTGACCGACCCCACAAAAAAAAAAGTACCCTCCAGCTACTAATTATAATGCCAATTTGCAAAGTTTCCCTGCATTTTTAAACAATGGAGAAATGATGGTGGCATGATACTTAGAAGAATGGCTTCTTGTCAGTCTCCACTGACAAAAGTAGGCAACACCAAGTCTGCTACGCCTCAGCATAGTTCTGTCCGTAGCAGCTATATTTGGTTTCAGTAGGCACATACACACGTTATCACAATTATGGTGAAACGCTGAAAAGCTGCAAATAATTTTCAACGTACTGGTTAATTTGAAAACTCTCCAGCATACTTCTTGGAACAAGCCAGGTACCTGTGCCCACGCATAGAGGAGTATATAGAAACATGGTGGAATCCCAGCTGATGAAGCAAAGGATTCTTAAAGGAATGACACGACCATGCGGATCCTGTTTAATTGTCTGAAACAGAATCCGCACTTTTCACCTGCAAAACACATGCCCACTACTCTTCTCTGGGGATAATAAAAACAAACCAGCGATCTGACAGAGGGCCTGAACACCCATTCTAACCGACCCCACAAAAAAAAAAGTACCCTCCAGCTACTAATTATAATGCCAATTTGCAAAGTTTCCCTGCATTTTTAAACAATGGAGAAATGATGGTGGCATGATACTTAGAAGAATGGCTTCTTGTCAGTCTCCACTGACAAAAGTAGGCAACACCAAGTCTGCTACGCCTCAGCATAGTTCTGTCCGTAGCAGCTATATTTGGTTTCAGTAGGCACATACACACGTTATCACAATTATGGTGAAACGCTGAAAAGCTGCAAATAATTTTCAACGTACTGGTTAATTTGAAAACTCTCCAGCATACTTCTTGGAACAAGCCAGGTACCTGTGCCCACGCATAGAGGAGTATATAGAAACATGGTGGAATCCCAGCTGATGAAGCAAAGGATTCTTAAAGGAATGACACGACCATGCGGATCCTGTTTAATTGTCTGAAACAGAATCCGCACTTTTCACCTGCAAAACACATGCCCACTACTCTTCTCTGGGGATAATAAAAACAAACGAGCGATCTGACAGAGGGCCTGAACACCCATTCTGACCGACCCCACAAAAAAAAAAGTACCCTCCAGCTACTAATTATAATGCCAATTTGCAAAGTTTCCCTGCATTTTTAAACAATGGAGAAATGATGGTGGCATGATACTTAGAAGAATGGCTTCTTGTCAGTCTCCACTGACAAAAGTAGGCAACACCAAGTCTGCTACGCCTCAGCATAGTTCTGTCCGTAGCAGCTATATTTGGTTTCAGTAGGCACATACACACGTTATCACAATTATGGTGACACGCTGAAAAGCTGCAAATAATTTTCAACGTACTGGTTAATTTGAAAACTCTCCAGCATACTTCTTGGAACAAGCCAGTTTCCTGTGCCCACGCATAGAGAAGTATATAGAACCATGGTGGATTCCCAGCTCATGAAGCAAAGGATTCTTAAAGGAACGGGATGACCATGCGGATCCTGTTTAATTCTCTGAAACAGATCCGCAGTTTTCACCTGCCATACTAATACCCACTTCTCCTCTCTGGGGATAATAAAAACAAAACAGCGAACTGACAGAGGGCCTGACCAACACATCCACACTGACCCAACAGGAAAAGAGAAAACAAAACACCGTAGCTTCCAGCTACTAATTATAATGCTAACTTGCAAAATTTTCCTGCATTTTTAAACAATGGAAAAATGATGGTGAGATGACACTTAGAAGAATGGATTCTTGTCAATCTCCACTAACAAAAATAGGCAAAACCAAATCAGCTACGCCTCAGCATCGTTTTGTTCGTGGCAGCCATCTTGGGTTTCAGGAGGCACAAACAAACGTTAACACAATTATGGTGAAACCCTGAACACCTGCAAATAATTTTCATCGTAGTGGTTAATTGAAAAGCTCTGTGGCATACTTCTTGGAACAAGCCAGTTACCTGTTCAGACGCAAAGAGGAGTATATACAACCATGGTGGATTTCCAGCTGATGAAGTAAAGGATTATTAAAGGAACGGGATGACCATGGGGATCATCGTTAATTCTCTGAAACAGAATCCGCCCTTTTCTCCTGCCAAACACATGCCCACTTCTCCTCTCTGGTTATAATAAAAACTAACCAGCGAACTGACAGAGGGCCTGAACCCCCCATCCACATCGACCACACAAAAAAAAAACCGTACCCTCAAGCTACTAATTATAATGCTAACTTGCAAAATTTCCCTGCATTTTAAAACAATGGAAAAATGGTGGTGGGATGATACTTAGAAGAATGGCTTCTTGTCTGTCTCCACTAACAAAAATAGGCAACACCAAGTCAGCTACTCCTCAGCATAGTTATGTCCGTCGCAGCCTTCTTGGGTTTCAGGAGGCACATACAAACGTTATCAAAATTATGGTGAAACGCTGAAAACCTGCAAATAATTTTCAACGTACTGGTTAATTTGAAAACTCTCCAGCATACTTCTTGGAACAAGCCAGGTACCTGTGCCCACGCATAGAGGAGTATATAGAAACATGGTGGAATCCCAACTGATGAAGCAAAGGATTCTTAAAGGAAAGAGATGACCATGCGGATCCTGTTTAATTCTCTGAAACAGAATCCGCACTTTTCACCTGCCAAACACATGCCCACTACTCTTCTCTGGGGATAATAAAAACAAACCAGCGATCTCACAGAGGGCCTCAACACCCATCCTGACCGACTCCACAAAAAAAAAAAGTACCCTCCAGCTACTCATTATAATGCCAATTTGCAAAATTTCCCTGCATTTTTAAACAATGGAGAAATGATGGTGGGATGATACTTAGAAGAATGGCTTCTTGTCAGTCTCCACTGACAAAAATAGGCAACACCAAGTCAGCTACGCCTCACCATAGTTATGTCCGTAGCAGCCATATTTGGTTTCAGTAGGCACATACACACATTATCACAATTATGGTGAAACGCTGAAAACCTGGAAAGGATTTTCAACATACTGGTTAATTGAAAAGCTCTGAGGCATACTTCTTGGAACAAGCCAGTTTCCTGTGCCCACGCATAGAGAAGTATATAGAACCATGGTGGATTCCCAGCTCATGAAGCAAAGGATTCTTAAAAAAACGGGATTACCATGCGGATCCTGTTTAATTCTCTGAAACAGATCCGCAGTTTTCACCTGCCATACTAATGCCAACTTCTCCTCTCTGGGGATAATAAAAACAAACCAGCGAACTGACAGAGGGCCTGACCAACACATCCACACCGACCCCACAGGAAAAAAAAAAAAAAAAACACCGTAGCCTCCAGCTACTAATTATAATGCTAACTTGCAAAATTTTCCTGCATTTTTAAACAATGGAAAAGTGATGGTGAGATGATACTTAGAAGAATGGATTCTTGACAATCTCCACTAACAAAAATAGGCAAAACAAAGTCAGCTACGCCTCAGCATAGTTATGACCATCGCAGCCTTCTTGGGTTTCAGGAGGCACAAACAAACGTTATCACAATTATGGTGAAACGCTCAACACCTGCAAATAATTTTCAACGTAGTGGTTAATTGAAAAACTCTGCGGCATACTTCTTGGAACAAGCCAGTTACCTGTTCCCACGCAAAGAGGAGTATATAGAACCATGGTGGATTTCCAGCTGATGAAATAAAGGATTATTAAAGGAACGGGATGACCATGGGGATCATCGTTAATTCTCTGAAACAGAATCCGCCCTTTTCACCTGCCAAACACATGCCCACTTCTCCTCTCTGGGGATAATAAAAACTAACCAGCGAACTGACAGAGGGCCTGACCCCCCCATCCACATCGACCACACACACAAAAAAAACCGTACCCTCCAGCTACTAATTATAATGCTAACTTGCAAAATTTCCCTGCATTTTAAAAGAATGGAAAAATGGTGTTGGGATGATACTTAGAAGAATGGCTTCTTGTCTGTCTCCACTAACAAAAATAGGCAACACCAAGTCAGCTACTCCTCAGCATAGTTATGTCCATCGCAGCCTTCTTGGGTTTCAGGAGGCACAAACAAACGTTATCACAATTACGGTGAAACGCTGAACACCTGCAAGTAATTTTCAATGTAGTGGTTAATTGAAAAGCTCTGCGGCATACTTCATGGAACAAGCCAGTTACCTGTTCCCACGCAAAGAGGAGTATATAGAACCATGGAGGATTTCCAGCTGATGAAGTAAAGGATTATTAAAGGAACGGGATGACCATGGGGATCATCGTTAATTCTCTGAAACAGAATCCGCCCTTTTCTCCTGCCAAACACATGCCCACTTCTCCTCTCTGGTTATAATAAAAACTAACCAGCGAACTGACAGAGGGCCTGACCCCCCCATCCACATCGACCACACAAAAAAAAAAAACGTACCCTCCAGCTACTTATTATAATGCTAACTTGCAAAATTTCCCTGCATTTTAAAACAATGCAAAAATGGTGGTGGGATGATACTTAGAAGAATGGCTTCTTGTCTGTTTCCACTAACAAAAATAGGCAACACCAAGTCAGCTACTCCTCAGCATAGTTATGTCCGTCGCAGCCTTCTTGGGTTTCAGGAGGCACATACAAACGTTACCAAAATTATGGTGAAACGCTGAAAACCTGCAAATAATTTTCCACATACTGGTTAATTTGAAAATTCTCCAGCATACTTCTTGGAACAAGCCAGGTACCTGTGCCCATGCATAGAGGAGTATATAGAAACATGGTGGAATCCCAGCTGATGAAGCAAAGGATTCTTAAAGGAATGAGATGACCATGGGGATCCTGTTTAATTCTCTGAAACAGAATCCGCACTTTTCACCTGCCAAACACATTCCCACTATTCTTCTCTGGGGATAATAAAAACAATCCAGCGATCTGACAGAGGGCCTGAACACCCATCCTGACCGACCCCACAAAAAAAAAAAAGTACCGTCCAGCTACTAATTATAATGCCAATTTGCAAAGTTTCCCTGCATTTTTAAACAATGGAGAAATGATGGTGGGATGATACTTAGAAGAATGGCTTCTTGTCAGTCTCCACTGACAAAAATACGCAACACCAAGTCAGCTACGCCTCAGCATAGTTATGTCCGTAGCAGCCATATTTGGTTTCAGTAGGCACATACACACGTTATCACAATTATGGTGAAACGCTGAAAACCTGCAAAGGATTTTCAACATACTGGTTAACTGAAAAGCTCTGAGGCATACTTCTTGGAACAAGCCAGTTTCCTGTGCCCACGCATAGAGAAGTATATAGAATCATGGTGGATTCCCAGCTCATGAAGCAAAGGATTCTTAAAGGAACGGGATTACCATGCGGATCCTGTTTAATTCTCTGAAACAGATCCGCAGTTTTCACCTGCCATACTAATACCCACTTCTCCTCTCTGGGGATAATAAAAACAAACCAGCGAACTGACAGAGGGCATGACCAACACATCCACACCGACCCCACAGGAAAAAAAAAAAAAAACACCTTAGCCTCCAGCTACTAATTATAATGCTAACTTGCAAAATTTTCCTGCATTTTTAAACAATGGAAAAATGATGGTGAGATGATACTTAGAAGAATGGATTCTTGTCAGTCTCCACTAACAAAAATAGGCAATACCAAGTCAGCTACGCCTCAGCATCGTTATGTCCGTCGCAGCCTTCTTGGGTTTCAGGAGGCACAAACAAACGTTATCACAATTATGGTGAAACGCTGAACACCTGCAAATAATTTTCAAGGTACTGGTTAATTTAAAAGCTCTGCGGCATACTTCTTGGAACAAGCCAGTTACCTGTTCCCACGCAAAGAGGAGTATATAGAACCATGGTGAATTTCCAGCTGATGAAGTAAAGGATTATTAAAGGAACGGGATGACCATGGGGATCATCGTTAATTCTCTGAAACAGAATCCGCCCGTTTGTCCTGCCAAACACATGCCCATTTCTCCTCTCTGGGGAAAATAAAAACTAACCAGCGAACTGACAGAGGGCCTGAACACCCATCCTGACCGACCCCACAAAAAAAATAATACCCACCAGCTACTAATTATAATGCTAATTTGCAAAATTTCCCTGCATTTTTAAACAATGGAGAAATGATGGTGGGATGATACTTAGAAGAATGGCTTCTTGTCAGTCTCCACTGACAAAAATAGGCAACACCAAGTCAGCTACGCCTCGGCATAGTTATGTCCGTAGCAGCCATATTTGGTTTCAGTAGGCACATACACAGGTTATCACAATTATGGTGAAACGCTGAAAACCTGCAAAGGATTTTCAACATACTGGTTCATTGAAAAGCTCTGAGGCATACTTCTTGGAACAAGCCAGTTTCCTATGCCCACGCATAGAGAAGTATATAGAACCATGGTGGATTCCCAGCTCATGAAGCAAAGGATTCTTAAAGGAACGGGATTACCATGCGGATCCTGTTTAATTCTCTGAAACAGATCCGCACTTTTCACCTGCCAAACACATGCCCACTTCTCCTCTCTAGGGATAATAAAAACAAACCAGTGAATTGACAGATGGCCTGATCAACCCATCCACACTGACCCCACAAAAAAAAAAAGTACCCTCCAGCTACTAATTATAATGCTAACTTGCAAAATTTCTCTGCATTTTTAAACAATGGAAAAATGATGGTGGGATGATACTTAGAAGAATGGCTTCTTGTCAGTCTCCACTGACAAAAATAGGCAACACGAAGTCAGCTACGCTTCAGCGTACTTATGTTCTTGGCATCGATATTGGGTTTCAGGAGACACATACACACGTTATCACAATTATGGTGAAACGCTGAACACCTGCAAAGGATTTTCAACATACTGGTTAATTGAAAAGCTCTGAGGCATACTTCTTGGAACAAGCCAGTTTCCTGTGCCCACGCATAGAGAAGTATATAGAACCATGGTGGATTCCCAGCTCATGAAGCAAAGGATTCTTAAAGGAACGGGATTACCATGCGGATCCTGTTTAATTCTCTGAAACAGATCCGCAGTTTTCACCTGCCATACTAATACCCACTTCACCTCTCTGGGGATAATAAAAACAAACCAGCGAACTGACAGGGGCCTGACCAACACATCCACACCGACCCCACAGGAAAAAAAAAAAAAAACACCGTAGCCTCCAGCTACTAATTATAATGCTAACTTGCAAAATTTTCCTGCATTTTTAAACAATGGAAAAATGATGGTGAGAAGACACTTAGAAGAATCGATGCTTGTCAGTCTCCACTAACAAAAATAGGCAAAACCAAGTCAGCTACGCCTCAGCGTCGTTATGTTCGTGGTAGCCATCTTGGGTTTCAGGAGGCACAAACAAACGTTATCACAATTATGGTGAAACGCTGAACACCTGCAAATAATTTTCAACGTAGTGGTTAAATGAAAAGCTATGCGGCATACTTCTTGGAACAAGCCAGGTACCTGTGCCCACGCATAGAGGAGAATATAGAAACATGGTGGAATCCCAGCTGATGAAGCAAAGGATTCTTAAAGGAATGAGATGGCCATGTGGATCCTGTTTAATTCTCTGAAACAGAATCCGCCCTTTTCACCTGCCAAACAAATGCCCACTTCTCCTCTCTGGGGATAATAAAAACAAACCAGTGAATTGACAGATGGCCTGACCAATCCATCGACACATACCGCATAAAAAAAAAAAAAAGTACCCTCCAGCTACTAATTATAATGCTAACTTGCAAAATTTCCCTGCATTTTTAAAAATGGAGAAATGATGGTGGGATGATACTTAGAAGAATGGCTTCTTGTCAGTCTCCACTGACAAAAATAGGCAACACCAAGTCAGCTACGCCTCAGCATACTTATGTCCTTGGCAGCCATATTGGGTTTCAGGAGACACATACACACGTTATCACAATTATGGATAAACGCTGAAAACCTGCAAAGGATTTTCAACATACTGGTTAATTGAAAAGGTCTGAGGCATACTTCTTGGAACAAGCCAGTTTCCTGTGCCCACGCATAGAGAAGTATATAGAACCATGGTGGATTCCCAGCTCATGAAGCAAAGGATTCTTAAAGGAACGGGATTACCATGCGGATCCTGTTTAATTCTCTGAAACAGATCCGCATTTTCACCTGCCATACTAATACCCACTTCTCCTCTCTGGGGATAATAAAAACAAACCAGCGAACTGACAGAGGGCCTGACCAACACATCCACACCGACCCCTCAGAAAAAAAAAAAAAAAACACCGTAGCCTCCAGCTACTAATTATAATGCTAACTTGCAAAATTTTCCTGCATTTTTAAACAATGGAAAAATGATGGGGAGATGATACTTAGAAGAATGGATTCTTGTCAGTCTCCACTAACAAAAATAGGCAAAACCAAGTCAGCTACGCCTCAGCATCGTTATGTTCGTGGCAGCCATCTTGGGTTTCAGGAGGCACAAACAAACGTTAAGTTATCACAATTATGGTGAAACGCTGAACACCTGCATTAATTTGCAACGTAGTGGTTAATTGAAAAGCTCTGCGGCACTTCTTGGAACAAGCCAGTTACCTGTTCCCACGCAAAGAGGAGTATATAGAACCATGGTGGATTTCCAGCTGATGAAGTAAAGGATTATTAAAGGAACGGGATGACCATGGGGATCATCTTTAATTCTCTGAAACAGAATTCGCCCTTTTCTCCTGCCAAACACATGCCCACTTCTTCTCTCTGGTTATAATAAAAACTAACCAGCGAACTGACAGAGGGCCTGACCCCCCCATCCACATCGTCCACACACACACAAAAAAAAAAACCGTACCCTCCAGCTACTAATTATAATGCTAACTTGCAAAATTTCCCTGCATTTGAAAACAATGGAAAAATGGTGGTGGGATGATACTTAGAAGAATGGCTTCTTGTCTGTCTCCACTAACAAAAATAGGCAACACCAAGTCAGCTACTCCTCAGCATAGTTATGTCCGTCGCAGCCTTCTTGGGTTTCAGGAGGCACATACAAACGTTATCAAAATTATGGTGAAACGCTGAAAACCTGCAAATAATTTTCAACGTACTGGTTAATTTGAAAACTCTCCAGGATACTTCTTGGAACAAGCCAGGTACCTGTGCCCACGCATAGAGGAGTATATAGAAACATGGTGGAATCCCAGCTGATGAAGCAAAGGATTCTTAAAGGAATGAGATGACCATGCGGATCCTGTTTAATTCTCTGAAACAGAATCCGCACTTTTCACCTGCCAAACACATGCCCACTACTCTTCTCTGGGGATAATAAAAACAAACGAGCGATCTGACAGAGGGCCTGAACACCCATCCTGACCGACCCCACAAAAAAAAAAAGTACCCTCCAGCTACTCATTATAATGCCAATTTGCAAAATTTCCCTGCATTTTTAAACAATGGAGAAATGATGGTGGGATGATACTTAGAAGAATGGCTTCTTGTCAGTCTCCACTGACAAAAATAGGCAACACCAAGTCAGCTACGCCTCAGCATAGTTATGTCCGTAGCAGCCATATTTGGTTTCAGTAGGCACATACACACGTTATCACAATTATGGTGAAACGCTGAAAACCTGCAAAGGATTTTCAACATACTGGTTAATTGAAAAGCTCTGAGGCATACTTCTTGGAACAAGCCAGTTTCCTGTGCCCACGCATAGAGAAGTATATAGAACCATGGTGGATTCCCAGCTCATGAAGCAAAGGATTCTTAAAGGAACGGGATTACCATGGGGATCCTGTTTAATTCTCTGAAACAGATCCGCAGTTTTCACCTGCCATACTAATACCCACTTCTCCTCTCTGGGGATAATAAAAACAAACCAGCGAACTGACAGAGGGCCTGACCAACACATCCACACCGACCCCACAGGAAAAAAAAAAAAAAGCACCGTAGCCTCCAGCTACTAATTAGAATGCTAACTTGCAAAATTTTCCTGCATTTTTAAACAATGGAAAAATGATGGTGAGATGATACTTAGAAGAATGGATTCTTGTCAGTCTCCACTAACGAAAATAGGCAAAACCAAGTCAGCTACGCCTCAGCATCGTTATGTTCGTGGCAACCATCTTGGGTTTCAGGAGGCACATACAAACGTTATCACAATTATGGTGAAACGCTGAAAACCTGGAAATAATTTTCAACGTAGTGGTTAATTGAAAAGCTCTGCGGCATACTTCTTGGAACAAGCCAGGTACCTGTGCCCACGCATAGAGGAGTATATAGAACTATGGTGGATTCCCAGCTGATGAAGCAAAGAATTCTTTTTTTTTTTTTTTTTTTTTTTTTTTTTGTTGAGACAGAGTCTCAATTTGTTGCCCAGGCTAGAGTGAATGCCGTGGCGTCAGCTTAGTTCACAGCAACCTCAGACTCCTCGGCTTAAACGATCCTACTGCCTCAGCCTCCCGAGTAGCTGGGACTACAGGCATGCGCCACTATGCCCGGCTAATTTTTTCTATATAGATTTTTAGTTGTCCATATAATGTCTTTCTATTTTTAGTAGAGACGGGGTCTCGCTCTTGCTCAGGCTGGTCTCGAACTCCTGACCTCGAGCGATCCACCTGCCTCGGCCTCCCAGAGTGCTAGGATTACAGGCGTGAGCCACCGCGCCCTTCCAGGATTCTTAAAGGAACGGGATGACCATGCGAATGCTGTTTAATTCTCTGAAAGAGTATCCGCACTTTTCAGCTGCCATCAAATGCCAACTTCCCCTCTCTGGGGATAATAAAAACAAACCAGCAAATTTATAGAGGGCCTGACCCCCCCATCGACACCGACCCGACAAAAAAAAAAAAAAAAAACGTACCCTCCAGCTACTAATTATAAAGCTAACTTGCAAAATTTCCCTGCATTTTTTAACAATGGAAAAATGACGGTGGGCTTATACTTAGAATGGCTTCTTGTTAGTCTCCGCTGACAAAAATAGGCAACACCAAGTCGGCTACACCTCAGCATAGTTATGTCCGTGGCAGCCATCTTGGGTTTCAGGAGGCACATACAAACGTTATTACAATTAGGGTGAAATGCTGAAAACCTGCAAATAATTTTCAACGTACTGGTTAATTGAAAAGCTCTGCGGCATACTTCTTGGAACAAGCCAGTTACCTGTGCCAACGCATAGAGGAGTATATAGAACCATGGTGGATTCCCAGCTGATGAAGCAAAGGATTCTTAAAGGAATGGGATGATCATGTGGATCCTGTTTAATTCTCTGAAATAGAATCCACACTTTTCACCTGCCAAACACATGCCCACTTGTCCTCTCTGGGGATAATAAAAGAAAACCAGCGAACTCACAGAGGGTCTGAAACGCCCATCCACTCCTACCCCACAAAAAAAGAAAAAAAAATACGTACCCTACATCTAATTATAATACTAACTTGCAAAATTTCCCTCCATTTTTACGCAATGGAAAAATGATGTTGGGATGATACTTAGAAGAATGTCTTCTTGTCAGTCTCCACTAACAAAAATAGGCATCAACAAGTCAGCTATGCCTCAGCATATTTATATCCGTGGCAGCCATCTTGGGTTTAAGGAGGCACATTCAAACGTTATCACAATTACGTTTAAACATGCTAAAAACCTGACAATTCTAAAAGTACTGGTTAATTCAAAAGCTCTGTCGCATACTTCTTGGAACAAGCCAGTTACCTGTGCCCATGCAAAGAGAGGTCTAGAGAACCATGGTGGATTCCCAGGTGATGAATCAAAGGATTCTTAAAGGAACAGGCTCAAAAGTGCAGATCCTGTTTCAGTCTAAGTGTGAAACAGGATCCGCACATTTTGCCTGCAACACACATTCGCCCTTCTCATCTCTAGGGATAACAAAAACAGCCCATCGGATTTACAGATGCCCTGCCCCCGGCCCCCACCACCCCACACAAAATAGTCTGCTCCAGCGACTCGTCCTTATGCTATCTGGTGAAAGATCATAAGCCTTTTAAAAAACTGGAGATAGGATGGTAGAATTATACCTAAAAGACTGGCTTATTGCCAGATTCCCATACCAAGTATTGGCAACAGCAAGTGACGTAGGCCTCAGCATAGGTTTGTCCATGGCAGCCATCTTGGGTTTAAGGAGACACAGATGAACCTTATAACAATTATAATAAAAGGTGCTGCGAAAGCTGTTAAATAATTCTCATGGTAGTGGTTATTTCAAAAGCTCTGCGGCATACTTCTTTGAACTAGCCAGTTAACTGGGCCCACGCATAGTGCGGTGTAGAAAAATATGGTGGATTCCCAGCTGATGAAGCAAAGGATTCTTAAAGGAACAGGATGAACATGCGGATCCTGTTTCATACTCTGAAACAGGATCTGCACTTTTCACCTGCCAAACACATGCCCACTTCTCCTCTCTGGGGATAATAAAAAGAAACCACAGAACTGGCGGAGGGCTTGCCGCACCAGCCCCCAGACCCCACATAAAAACTTCCCGTCCAGCGACTCCTTGTTATTCTAACTGCCAAAAGGTGCTCTGACTTTTAAAATAGTGGAGAAGGATGGTGAAATGATACTTAAAAGAATGTATTCTTTCCAGTCTCCAGTACCAAGGATCGGCCACACAAAGTGAGCTCGGCCTCAGCATAGTTTTGTCCATGGCAGCCATCTCGAGACGAACCTTATGACAATTATGATGAAAGGTGCTGCAAAACCTGGCAAATAATTCTCAACGTAGTGGTTTTTTCAAAAGCTCTGTGGAATACTTCTTGGAACCCGGCAGTTTTCTGGGCCCACGCATAGAGGGGTCTAGAGAACCATGATGGATTCCCAGGTGATGAATCAAAGGATTCTTAAAGGAACAGGCTGAAAAGTGCGGATCCTGTTTCAGTCTGAGACTGAAACACTATATGCACTTTTTGCCTGCAACACACATGCCCACTTCTCCTCTCTAGGGATAATAAAAACAATCAATCGCATTGACAGATGTCCTCCCCCGCCCCCCAACACTGTACACAAAAAGGTCCCCTCCAGCGACTCATCCTTATGCTATCTGGCGAAAGGTCCTCTGCGTTTTAAAATAATGAAGATAGGATGGTGGAATTATACTTAAAATACTGGCCTTTTGCCAGACTCCCATACCAATTATTGGCAACAGGAAGTGACCTAGGTGTCAGCATAGGTTTGTCCGTGGCTGCCATCTAGGGTTTTAGGAAGCACAGATGAACCTTATCAAAATTATGGTAAAAGTGCTGGAAAAGCTGGCAAATAATTTCCATAGTAGTGGTTATTTCAAAAGCTCTGAGGAAAACTTCTTGGAACCAGGCAGTTTTCTGTGTGCACTAAAAGAGGGGTCTAGAGAACCATGGTGGATTCCCAGCTGATGAAGCAAAGGATTCTTAAGGGAACGGGGTGAAAAGTGCAGATCCTGTGTCTGTCTAAGACTGAAACAGGACGCACACTTTTCACCTGCCACACACATGCCCACTTTTCCTCTCTGGGGATAATAAAAACAAACCAGCGAACTGACAAAGGGCCTGCCCCCCTTCCACCCACGCAGATCCCCCCCAAAAAAATTCCCCTCCAGCTACTAATTATTATGCTAACTTGCAAAATTTCCCTGCATTTTTAAACAATGGAGAAAGGACGGTGGAGTGATACTTAGAAGAATGGCTTCTTGTCAGTCTCCACTAACAAAAAATAGGCAACACCAAGTCAGCTACGCCTCAGCATAGTTATGCCCGTGGCAGCCATGTTGGGTTTAAGGAGGCACATACAAACTTTATCATAATTATGGTGAAACGTGCTGAAAATCCGGCAAATAATTCTCAACGTACTGTTTAATTCAAAAGCTCTGTGGCATACTTCTTGGAAGAAGCCAGTTACCTGGGCCCACGCATAGAGGGGTCTAGAGAACCATGGTGGATTCCAAGGTGATGAATCTAAGGATTCTTAAAGGAACAGGCTGAAAAGTGCAGATCCTGACTGAAACAGGATTCTGACTTTTTGCCTGCAACACACATGCCCACTTCTCCTCTCTAGGGATAACAAAAACAACCCATCGGATTGACAGATGGCCTGCCCCCGCCCCCCACCACCCCACACAAAATCGTGCCCTCCAGCGACTGATCCTTATGCTATCTGGCAATACGTCCTCTGCCTTTTAAAATAATGGAGATAGAATGGTGGAATTATACCTAAAAGACTGGCTTATTGCCAGACTCCTATACCAAGTATTCGCAACAGCAAGTCACCTAGGCCTCAGCACACGTTTGTCCCTGGCAGCCATCTTGGGTTTAAGGAGGCACAGATGAACCTTATCACAATTATGGTGAAAGGTGCTGCAAAAGCGGTCAAGTAATTCTCATGGTAGTGGTTACTTGAAAAGCTCTGCGGCATAATTCTTTGAACTAGCCAGTTAACTGGGCCCACGCATAGAGCAGTCTAGAGGCCCATGGTGGATTCCCAGCTGATGAAGCAAGGGATTCTTAATGGAACGGGGTGAAAAGTGCGGTTTCTGTTTCAGTCTAAGACAGAAACGGGATCCGAACTTTTCACCTGCCACACACATGCCCACTTCTCCGGTCTGGGGAAAATAAAAACAATCCAGCGAACTGACAGAGGGCCTGCGCCCCCCACCCACACCGACCCCACAAATAAAAATGTCCCCTCCAGCTACTAATTATTATGCTAACTTGCAAAGGTTTCCGTGCATTTTAAAATAATGGGGAAAGTATGGTGGAATGATACTTAAAAGAATGGCCTCCTTCCAGCCTCCAGTAACAAGTGTCGTGAAATCCAAGTGACCTAGGCCTCAGCATAGTTTTCTCCGTGGCAGCCATCTTGTGTTTAAGGAGGCACAGACGATCCTTATCACAATTATGGTGATATGTGCTGCAGAAACTGGCAAATAATTCTACACGTAGTGTTTATCTCAAAAGCTGTGCAGCATACATCTTGGTACAGGCCAGTTCATGGGCCCATGCATGGAGGGTTCTAAGGAACCATGGTGGATTCCCAGCTGATGAATCAAAGGATTTTTAATGGAACCAGCTGAAAAGTGCGGATACTGTTTCAGTCTAACTGAAACAGGATCCGCACATTTCACCAGCCACAAATATATCCACTTCCCTGTCTGGGCATAATAAACACAAACAACCAGACTGACAGAGGGACTGTCCCCCAAACCACCCCGATCCCACCCAAAAACATCCTCTCCGTTGACTCATCCTTATGCTAACTGCCGAAAGTTGCTCACCTTTTAATATAAGGGAGAAAGGATGGTGCAATGATAATTAAAAGACTGGATTCTTGTCAGACTCCCGTACCAAGTATTGGCAACACCAAGCGAGAGAACCCTCAGTATAGGTTTGTCCATGGAAGCCATCTAGGGTTTAAGGAAGCACAAATGAACCTTATCAAAATTATGGTAAAAGTGCTGGAAAAGCTGGCAAATAATTTCCATGGTAGTGGTTATTTCAAATGCTCTGTGGCATACTTCTTTGAACTAGCCTGTTAAGTGGGCCCACACATAGTGGGGTGTAGAGAACTATGGTGGATTCCCAGCTGATGAAGCAAAGGATTCTTAAAGGAACAGGATGAAAAGTGCCGATCCTGTATCAGTCTAAGACTGAAACAGGATCCACACTTTTCACTTGCCACACACATGTCCACTTCTCCTCTCCGGGGATAATAAAAACAAACCACTGGACTGACAGAGGGCCTGGCTCTGCCTCTCCCACCCCACACAAAAACGTTTCCTCCAGCGACTCATCCTTAAGCTAAATGGCAATAGGTGCTCTGCCTTTTAAAATAGTTGTGAAAGGAAGGTGGAATGATACTTAAAGGAATGGCTTCTTGCCACGGACCAGTACCAATTATCGGCAACTCCAAGGGAGATTGGCCTAACCGTAGTTTTTTCTGTGGAAGCCAGCTTGGGTTTCAGGATGCACTGCCTAACCTTTTCACAATCATTGTGAAAGTTGCTGCAAAAACTGGCAAATAATACTCAATGTAGTGGTTATTTCCAAAGCTCTGCGGCATACTTCTTGGAACTAGCCAGTTACCTGGGCCCACGCTCAGGGAGGTCTAGAGAACCATGGTGGATTCCCAACTGATGAATTAAAGGATTCCAAAAGGAACAGGCTCAAAAGCGGAGATACTGTTTCAGACTGAAACAGGATCCAAAGTTTTCACCTGCCACATACATGCCCGCTTCTCCTCTCTGGGAATAATAAAAACAAACCACCGGACTGACAGAGGGCCTGCCCTCCCACACACACCCAACCCCACACAAAAAGCCGCTCCAGTGACTCATCTTTATGCTAACTGGCTAAAGGTGCACTGCCTTTTAAAATAATGGAGAAAAGACGGTGGAATTGTACTTAAAAAAAATGGCTTCTTGCCAGGCTCCAGTAAAATGTATCGGTACACCAAGGGAGCTAGGCCTCAGCATAGTTTTGTCCGTGGCAGCCTGCTTGGGTTTAAGGAGGCACAGATGAACCTTATCACAATTATGGTCAAAGGTGCTGCAAAAACTGGCAAACAATTCTCAACGTAGTGGTTATTTCAAAAGCTCTACGGCATACATCTTGGAACTAGCCAGTTACCTGGGCCCACACATAGAGGGGTCTCGACAGCCATGGTGGATTCCCAGCTGATGAATCAAAGGATTCGTAAAGGAACTGGCTGAAAAGTGCGGATCCTGTTTCAGTCTAAGACTGAAACAGGATCCGTACTTTTCACCTGCCACACACATGCCCACCTCTCCTCTTTGGGCATAATAAAGACAAACCACCAGACAGACAGAGAGCCTTCCCCTCAACGCACCACCCGACCCCACTCAAAAACGTCCCCTCCAGCAACTCATTCTTATGATAACTGGAAAAAGGTGTTCTGCCTTTTAAAATGATGGAGAAAGGATGGTGGAATGACTCTTAATAGCATGGCTTCTTGCCAGGCTCCAGTACCAACTATCGGCAACACCAAGTGAACTAGGCCTCAGCATAGTTTTGTCCGCCCCAGCCATCTTGGGTTGAAGGAGGCACGGACGAACCTTATCACAATTATGGTGAAAGGTGGTGCAAAAACTAGCAAATAATTCTCAACGTAGTGGTTATTTCAAAAGCTCTGTGGCATACTTCTTGGAACTAGCCAGTTACCTGGGCCCACGCATAGAGGTCTTTAAAGAACCATGATGTATTCCCAGCTGATGAATCAAACGATTCTTTTTTGTTTGTTTGTTTGTTTGTTAGCTCATTATGGGGGTACAAAAGATCAGGCTATATACATTCCCCATGCCTCCCCTTTCCCCCGATTCTGAGCTTCAATTTTGTCCATTCCCTAGTCAGTGCACATCACATTCATCATGTAGGTGTGCACCCCTCCTCTCCCCCACCCCATCCCCCCCAGTTAGAACTTGAAGGGTGTCCATTCCCCAGGCAGTGCACATCACATTCATCAAGTAGGTATACACCCATCCCTTCCACCCGGCCCCAACCTCTGTCCGATACCCAATTGGTGTTGTTCCCAAATGTGCACTCAGGGAAACCAATTTGCTGGTGAGTACATGTGGTGCTTATTTTTCCATTCTTGGGATACTTAACTTAATAGAATGGGATCCAGCTCTCTCCAGGAGAACCAAAGAGATGCCATATCGCCATTATTTCTAATAGCTGAGTAATATTCCATGGTATACATATACCACATTTTGCTAATCCATTCATGAATTGATGGGCATTTGGGTTGTTTCCACATCTTTGTGATTGTGAATTGTGCTGCTATAATCATTCAGGTGCAGGTGTCTTTTTTATAGAATGACTTTTGTTCTTCTGGGTAGATGTCCAATAATGGAATTGCTGGATCGAATGGTAGGTCTACTTGAATCTGTTTAAGGTATCTCCACATTGCTTTCCACAGGGGCTGCACTAGTTTACAGTCCCACCAGCAGTGTATGAATGTACCTATCTCCCCACACCCACACCAACATGTATAGTTTTGGGACTTTTTGATAAAGGCCATTCCCACTGGAGTTAAGTGATATCTCATTGTGGTTTTGATTTGCATTTCCCTGATGATTAGAGATGTTGAACACTTTTTCATATGTTTGTTAGCCATTTTTATATCTTCTTTTGAAAAATTTCTATTTATGTCCTTTGCCCACTTTTTGATAGGGTTGTTTGATTTTTTCTTACTGATTTTCCTGAGTTCTAAATAGATTCTTGTTATCAGTCCTTTATCTGATGTGTAGTATGCGAAAATTTTTTCCCATTCTGTAGGTTGTCCATTTACTCTCGTGACTGTTTCTTTGGCTGTGCAGAAGCTTTTTAATTTGATCAGGTCCCATTTATTTATTTTTGTTGTTGCTGTGATTGCTTTAGGGGTCTTCTTCATAAATTCTTTGCCTAGGCCAATGTCTGTAAGAGTCTTTCCTACATTTTCTTCTAGAATTCTAATAGTTTCTGACCTTAGGTTTAAGTCTGTTAACCACTGTGATTTGATTTTTGTGAGGGGTGAGAGTTATGTGTCCTGTTTTAGTCTTCTACATGTGGATATCCAGTTTTCCCAGCACCATTTATTAAATAAGGAATCTTTTCCCCAGAGTATGTTTTTGTCTGCTTTGTCAAAGATTAGATGGCTATATGAGGATGGTTTTATATTGGGATTTTCTGTTCTGTTCCACTGGTCTGTGTCCCTGCACTTGTGCCAGTACCAGGCTGTTTTAAGAACCACAGCCTTGTAGTATAGTTTGAAGTCTGGCAAATTAATACTTCCCATTTTGTTTTTGTTGTTTAAGATTGCTTTTGCTAAACGGGGTCTTCCCTGGTTCCATACAAAGCGTAAAATTATTTTTCCTATGTCTGTGAAAAAAGATGTTGGTAATTTAATAAGGATTGCATTGAATCTGTAGATAACTTTGGGCAGTATAGACATTTTAACAATGTTGATTCTACCGATCCATGAGCATGGTATGGTTTTCCACCTATTTACATGTTCTGCAATTTCCTTCCTCAGTGTTTCATAGTTCTCCCTATAGAGGTCCTTTACCTCCTTAGTTAAATAAATTCCTAGGTATTTTATTTTCTTTGTTGCTATTTTGAAGGGTATTGAGTCCTTAATTTGGTTTTCCATTTGACTGTTATTGGCATATATGAATGCCTCTGATTTGTGTGTATTGATTTTGTATCCTGAGACTTTACTGAATTCATTGATCAATTCCAGGAGTCTCTTGGTTGAAACCTTGGGGTTTTATAGATATAACATCATATCATCAGCAAAGAGTGAGAGTTTGATCTCTTCTGTCCCTATTTCAACTCCCTTGATTCTGCTCTCTTGCCTGATAGCTCTTGCAAGGACTTCCAATACTATGTAGAAAAGTAATGGGGACAGTGGTAAGCCTTGTCTGGTTCCAGTTTGAAGTGGGAATGCTTTCAGTTTTTCCCCATTCAGTATGATGTTGGCTGAGGGTTTGTCGTATATGGCTTGTATCATTTTTATATAGGCCCCATCTATGCCTATTTTGTTAAGTGTTCTTATCATAAAAGGGTGTTGAATTTTGTCAAATGCTTTCTCTGCATCTATTGAGAGGATCATCTGATCTTTATTTTTGCTTCTATTTATGTGATGAATTACATTCCCATATGTCAAACCATCCCTGCATCTCTGGGATGAAGCCCACTTGGTCGTGATGGATTATTTTTTTGATAAGCACTTGGATTCGATTTGTTAGAATTTTATTGAGAATTTTTGCATCTATATTCATAAGAGAAATTGGTCTATAGTTCTCTGTTTTAGTTGCATCCTTTCCTGGATTTGGTATCAGGATTATGTTGGCTTGGTAAAAAGTGTTGGGGAGAATCCCATCCTTCTCTATATTGGAGAATAGTTTATGTACGATGGGCACCAGTTCTTCTTTGTAGGTATGGTAGAATTCAGGTGTGAACCCATCTGGTCCAGGGCTTTTCTTCTTGGGAAGGTTTTTTATTGCTGTTTCAATTTCAGATCTAGATATCGGTCTATTCAGGAATTCTATTTCTTCCTGGTTGAGCCTGGGAAGGCTGTGTGTTTATAAGAATTTGTCCATTTCCTCCAGGTTTTCTAATTTGTGTGCATAAAGATTTTTGTAGAATTCATAGATGATATCATGTATCTCTGTGGCATCAGTCGTGATTACTCCTTTCGTGTTCCTGATCGAGGTTATAAGAGATTTTTCTTTTCTGCTCTTGGTTAGTTTAGCCAGAAGTGTGTCAATTTTGTTTATTTTTTCAAAGAACCAACTTTTGGTTTTATTAATCTCCGTTATGGTTTGGTTTAATCTCCCTTATGCTCCCTTATGGTCCTTTTCATTTAGTTCTGATTTAATCTTAATAATTTCCTTCTGCTGGGTTTGGGTTTGGTCTCTTCTTTCTTCTCCAGCTCTTTGAGTCTATTCATTAGATTGTCTATTTGTAAGTTTTCTGTCTTTTTGGTATAGGCATTTATGGAAATAAATTTTCCTCTCAGGACTGCTTTAGCTGTGTCCCACAGATTTTGATAAGTTGTATCTCCTTTGTCGTTTAATTCAAAGAATCTTTTGATTTCTGACTTGATTTCTTCATTTATAAAACGATTGTTCAGGAGAAGGTTATTTAGCTTCCATGACTTTGAGTAGAAATGAGGATTTCTGTTAGGGTTCATTGTTACTTTTATTCCACTGTGATCCGAGAAGCTGCATGGTATTATTTCTATATTTTTAAATTTTTTAAGACATTCTTTATGTCCTAAGATATGGTCAATCTTGGAGAATGTCCCATGAGCTGATGAGAAGAACTTATATTCAGTGGTATTTGGGTAGAATGTCCTGTAGATGTCAGTCAGGCCCATTTGTTCTAGCATTCTATTTACGTCCAATATTTCTTTGTTTATTTTTTGTTTGGAGGATCTGTCTTGAACTGTCAGTGGCGTGTTAAAATCTCTGGCTACTAAAGTGTTGTCATCTATCATTTGGTTCAGATCAAGTAGGGTTTGCTTTATGAATCTGGGTGCACCTAGATCGGGTGCATATATGTTAAGTATAGTTATGTCTTCTTGTTGAATTGTACCCTTCACCAGTATATAGTAACCATCTTTGTCTTTCTTTACTTTTGTTGATTTAAAAAGTACGTTATCGGAGATTAGAACTGCCACGCCAGCTTTCTTTTGGGTTCCATTTGCTTGGAATATTGATTTCCACCCTTTTATTTTCAGTCTAAATGCATCCTTGCAGGTTAGGTGAGTTTCCTGAAGACAGCAGATACTTGGCTTATACCTTTTTTATCCATTGGGCCAGTCCATGTCTCTTGAGTGGGGAATTCAATCCATTCACATTTAATGAGAGAACTGATAAGCGAGACAGATTGCCGTTCCTCATGTTGGGTTGAATTTCATTGATCTGTTTTCTCTCTTGAGCCATTATGATAACTGTGTTTTCATATTTATCTCTTGATTAGTGTTACATTCGAGGGTCCTTCTTGTGCTGGACCACGTGTAACTCTGTTTTGAATACTTCTTGGAAAGCTGCTCTTGTCTTGGTGAATTCTCTGAGTTTTTGTTTATCTGAGAATGTCTTAATTTCACCTTCATATATAAAACTGAGCTTATCTGGGTACAGGATTCTAGGCTGGGCATTATTCTGTTTCAGAAGAGTGAGAATGGGGCTCCAATCTCTTCTTGCTTGTAAGGTTTCAGTTGAGAAATCTGGCGTGATTCGGATGGGCTTTCCTTTGTATGTTACTTGTTTCTTTCTCCTTACAGATTGAAGAAGGGCCTCGTTAGTGGATATTTTGGTCAGTCTGATAACTACATGACGTGGTGTCTTCCTATTTGGTATGAATCTCTCAGAGGTTCTTTGAGCTTCTTGAACCTGTGTATCTAGAGATTTGGCAAGGCCTGGGAAATTTTCCTCAATTATATCTTCAGATACTTTATTCAACCCTTGCTTATTGTCTTCTTCACCCTCAGGAATGCCGATAACTCTCACGTTAGGCTTCTTCACATAATCCCACATTTCTTGTAGACTATGATTATTTCTCATGTTTCTTTGTTTTAACTCTGTGACTGCCTTATTTAATTGGAAAGTGTTATCTTCGATCTCTGAGATTCTTTCTTCTGTTTGATCTACCCTGCTCTTGAGACTTTCCACTGTGTTTTGTAGCTCCTTGAATAAATTTTTCATTTCCAGGAGTTCAGTTTGATTTTTCTTCAGTATTTCAATTTCTTTGGTGAATTTTTCTTCCAAGTCCTGGATCTTTTTTGTGGTTTCTTTGTGTTGATTATCCATTTTTTCTTGCATAATGTTCAGCGTATTTATGATCCATGTTTGAAATTCTTCCTGTGACATGTTGCTATTTGGAATCTGCTCTGTGTTAATTGGTGGAGAACTAGTAATCCTCTTTGAGGGCATGGTTTCAGCTTGATTCTTTATACTCCTAGAGTTCCTTCGCTGAGCCCTTCCCATCTGAATGAATCCTTAAGATCCCTTCTTTCAGCTTTAGTCTGGATAGGGGCACACTGTGAGTGCCAGGTAAGCTGCCTCCTCTGTCACTAGGGGGAGCCCTTCACATATTGTTCAGGATTTTGCTAGCTCCGCTGGGGGGGCTGCCCCTCTTCCTCTCCCGAGGTGGCTTCTGTCTCTCTCTGTGAGAAAGACAGTGGATAGGGAGAGTGGAGCGGTGCCCTCATTCGCCCAACGCCCCAGCCTCTGCAGTTCCCGCGGGCGATGGTCTGCCCCACCCCAATGTCTGCAAGGTCCACGCTCTACTCTCTCGTGACTGGGGAACCACTCAGTGTTCACACAAAGGTGGAGCTCCTAGTCAGGGTCCGTGGACTAGGGAAGGGAGCCGCCCAGGGAGCCGCCCGGTACCCAATCGCTCCTCAGCGTTTAGGCTGTGGACCCCGACAATGGCGGCCGCCCGTCTGCAGATCACTGTCACTGGGGTTGAATGCTCAGGGACCGGCAGAGGCCAGAGGAGCCGGGGACCGGGAGAATCCAGCCGCCCACCTATACGAGGCAGTTTGGCATCTGCTAGAGCCGGGACCAAAGCAGCCCCACCGCCCGCGTATAGGAGACAGTTGCTAGGTGCGTCAGCTGCGCACAGCACTCCAGGGTCCAAAATGCCTCCTGCCAATGTCTCCTCTCTGCAGAGCCCCACATCTCCCGTGGCGATTCTGCACCGACTTCAGGCAGATCCTCAATTGAGTGGGTGTGGAGGTCAGAGGGGGAACAAGATGCTTTCCTGTGGGGCTGAACCCACCCCACTCTCTGGTGAGGTGGGTACAGCTGTCCCGTGCTCCCTTCTCTATTGGCCATCCCGCACTCTCCAGATTTTGGTGATTTATTTCCCTAATCACCTCAGTCTTTTCTTGCTCTCTCTCTCTGTCCCACGCTGATTCTCCATGGATTCACACCACCGTTCTTGTGGGGAAGTGAACCTCTAGGGTTGTGGGCAGTGGGAGACCCATGCCTTCCACTCCAGGAGCACGAATCCAGGAGGTCACCACCATTCCACCATCATTGAGAATGAATCAAAGGAGTCTTAAAGGAACGGGCTGAAAAGTGCGGATCCTGTTTCAGTCTAAGTCTGAAACAGGATCCGCACTTTTCACCTGCCACACACATGCCCACTTCTCCTCTCTGGGCATAATAAAAACAAACCACTGGACTGACAGAGGGCTTGCCCCCCCACACACACCACACGACCCCACACAAAAACGTCCCCTCCAGTGACTCATTCTTATGCTAACTGGCAAACGGTGCTATGCCTTTTAAAATAATGGAAAAAGGATGGTGGAATGACACTTGAAAGACTGGTTTTATTCCACGCTCCCGTACCAAGTATCGGCAACACCAAGTGAGCTAGGCCTCAGCATAGTTTTTTCCCTGG
>NC_091009.1:2512500-2530000 GCF_041146395.1 Eulemur rufifrons | reverse complement strand
GGTTAAGGGTTAGGATTAGGGATAAGTGTTGGGCTTAGGGTTAGGGTTTAGTGTTAGGGTTAGCATTAAGGATTAGGGTTAGGGTCAGGGTTAAATGCTTGGGTGCGGGTAATGGTTAGCGTCAGGGTTAAGGTTCACGGATAGGGTCAGTGTTAAGGGTTACGGGTAGGTTTAGGGTTCAGGGTTAGTGTTAACATTAGGGCTTAAGGTTAGGATTAGGCGATAGGTTAGATTTAGGGTTAGATCTAGGAGTTAGGGTAAGGGCTAGCGTTAGGGTTAAGAAATAGGGTTAGGTTTAATGCTTAGGATTAGGGTTAGGGTTTGGGGTTAAAGTAAGTGTTAGGGGTTAGGTTTAAGGATCCAAGGTTAGGGTTATTTTTAGCTGTAGTGTTAGGGTTAGGGATAAGGGATCCCATTAGCATTAAGGGTCTTCCTTACTGTAGGGTTAAGGGTTAGGCTTAAAGTTAAAGGCTAAGATTAGGGTCAGTTTTAAGATTTAGGGTGAGGGTTAACGGTTAGGGTAAAGGTTAAGCGTTAGGGTTAGGGATTAGTGATTAGGGTTTTAGGTTAGTGTTAGGATTAGCGGTTAGGAGTTAGTGTTTTATGAAGGGTTATGGTTAGAATTAGGATTGGGGTTAGTGTTAGGGTGAGGTATAGGGGTTAGGTTTAGGGGTTAGTTTTAGGGTAAAAGGATAGGATTAGGGTAACGGGTTGGGCTTAGGTTTAGGGTTAAAGTTTACTGCTAGGGTTAGGGATAGGGTTCAGGGTTAGCTTTAGGGGTTCTGGTTACGGTTAGGTGTTAGGTTAGTGTCAGGGTTAGGTCTAGTCGTGAGGGTAAGGTTTAGGGTTAGCTTTAAGAGCTAGGGTTAGGTTTAATGGTTAGGATTAGGATTCGGGTTAAGGGTTAGGGTAAGGCTTAGGGGTTAGGGTGAAGGGTTAGGGTCAAGGGTTAGGGTTTTTGTTAGGCATAGGGTTGGGGTTAGAAGTAAGGGTTACTGTCAGTGTTAGGGTTGTAGGTAGGGTTACGGTTAGGGTTAGCGGTTTAGAATTAGGGTTAGGGATATGGTGTCACAGTGATGACTAGGAGATAGGGTTAGAATTATGGGATAGGGGTTGTTCTCAGGAAATGGGTTATGCATTAACGTTAGGATAAGCGGTTAAAGTTAGGCACCCGGTGAGGTTTACGTGTTAAGGGGAGAAATAGGAACAGGGTTGGGTGTTATGTTCAGGGTTAGGGTTATCTGTTAAAGGTATTATTTATGCTTAGTGCACGGGCCCTGTCTGCATTAGGCGGGCGGGGGGAGTTTAGGGGGCTGGGATTGTACCCGGGAACCCACTCTATCATACTCTGGGTATGGGCCCGTGGGTTTCATGCAGGACACAGTGGTAGAGCCTCCTTTCACGCATGGCATGGGAGGATTGCAGGCTTTCTAAACTCTAAGAAAGCAAGAAGTCTGAGAATTAGATTTAGGGTTAGGATTATGGTTAGGGTTAAAGATGAAGTTTAGTGTTAGGGTGAGGGCTTAGGGTTAGGGATTAGGGTTAGGGTTAAAGGTTACTCTTAGGTTTAACGGTTACACTTTGGTTTAGGGTTGAGGTTTACGGTTAGGGTTAAGATGAGGGGTTAGGGTTAGGTACAGGGTTAGGGTTAAGTGTTAGGTTTAGGGTTGAAGATTAGGATTAGGGTTAGGATTAAAGGTTAGCGTGAGAGTTAACGCTTAGGGTTAAGGTTAAGAGTTAGGGTTTAGGGTTAGGGTTAGGGTTAGGGTTAGTTTTAGGGTTAGAGTTATGTGCTATGGTTTGTGTTAGAGGTTAGGGTTAGGTTTACTGGTCACGGTTAGGGTTACGTTTGGGGGTAGCATTAGGGTTAGGGTTAGGGTTAAGGGATAGGATTAGGGATAAGTGTTGGGCTTAGGGTTAGGGTTTAGTGTTAGGGTTACCATTAAGGATTAGGGTTAGGGTCAGGGTTAAATGCTTGGGTGCGGGTAATGGTTAGGGTCAGGGTTAAGGTTCACGGATAGGGTCAGTGTTAAGGGTTACGGGTAGGTTTAGGGTTCAGGGTTAGTGTTAGCATTAGGGCTTAAGGTTAGGATTAGGCGGTAGGTTAGATTTAGGGTTAGATCTAGGCGTTAGGGTAAGGGCTAGCGTTAGGGTTAAGAGATAGGGTTAGGTTTAATGCTTAGGATTAGGGTTAGGGTTTGGGGTTAAAGTAAGTGTTAGGGGTTAGGTTTCAGGATGCAAGGTTAGGGTTATTTTTAGCTGTAGTGTTAGGGTTAGGGATAAGGGATCCCATTAGCATTAAGGGTCTTCCTTACTGTAGGGTTAAGGGTTAGGCTTAGAGTTAAAGGTTAAGGTTAGGGTCAGTGTTAAGATTTAGGGTGAGGGTTAACGGTTAGGGTAAAGGTTAAGCGTTAGGGTTAGGGATTAGTGATTAGGGTTTTTGGTTAGTGTTAGGGTAGCGGTTAGGAGTTAGTGTTTTATGAAGTTTATGAAGGGGTATGGTTAGAATTAGGATTGGGGTTAGAGTTAGGGTGAGGTATAGGGGTTAGGTTTAGGGGTTAGTTTTAGGGTAAAAGGATAGGATTAGGGTTACGGGTTGGGCTTAGGTTTAGGGTTAAAGTTTACTGCTAGGGTTAGGGATAGGGTTCAGGGTTAGCTTTAGGGGTTCTGGTTAGGGTTAGGTGTTAGGTTAGTGTCAGGGTTAGGTCTAGTGAGGGTAAGGTTTAGGGTTAGCTTTAAGAGCTAGGGTTAGGTTTAATGGTTAGGATTAGGATTAAGGTTAAGGGTTAGGGTAAGGCTTAGGGGTTAGGGTGAAGGGTTAGGGTCAAAGGGTTAGGGTTTTCGTTAGGCATAGGGTTGGGGTTAGAAGTAAGGGTTACTGTCAGTGTTAGGGTTGTAGGTAGGGTTACGGTTAGGTTTAGCGGTTTAGAATTAGGGTTAGGGATTAGGTGTCACAGTGATGACTAGGAGATAGGGTTAGAATTATGGGATAAGGGTTGTTCTCAGGAAATGGGTTATGCATTAACGTTAGGATAAGAGGTTAAAGTTATGTGCACGGTGAGGTTTACGTGTTAAGGGGAGAAATAGGAACAGGGTTGGGTGTTATGTTCAGGGTTAGGGTTATCTGTTAAAGGTATTGTTTATGCTTAGCGCACGGGCCCTGTCTGCATTAGGCGGGCAGGGGGAGTTTAGGGGGCTGGGATTGTACCCGGGAACCCACTCTATCATACTCTGGGTATGGACCCGTGGGTTTCATGCAGGACACAGTGGTAGAGCCTCCTTTCACGCATGGCATGGGAGGATTGCAGGCTTTCTAAACTCTAAGAAAGCAAGAAGTCTGAGAATTAGATTTAGGGTTAGGATTCTGGTTAGGGTTAACGATGAAGTTTAGTGTTAGGGTGAGGGCTTAGGGTAGGGATTAGGGTTAGGGTTAAATGTTACTCTTAGGTTTAACGGTTACACTTTGGTTTAGGGTTGAGGTTTACGGTTAGGGTTAAGATGAGGGGTTAGGGTTTGGTACAGGGTTAGGGTTAAGTGTTAGGTTTAGGGTTGAAGATTAGGATTAGGGTTCGGATTAAAGGTTAGCGTGAGAGTTAACGCTTAGGGTTAAGGTTAAGAGTTAGGGTTTAGGGTTAGGGTTAGGTTAGGGTTAGTTTTAGGGTTAGAGTTATGTGCTATGGTTTGTGTTAGAGGTTAGGGTTAGGTTTACTGGTCACGGTTAGGGTTACGTTTGGGGGTAGCATTAGGGTTAGGGTTAGGGTTAAGGGTTAGGATTAGGGATAAGTGTTGGGCTTAGGGTTAGGGTTTAGTGTTAGGGTTAGCATTAAGGATTAGGGTTAGGGTCAGGGTTAAATGCTTGGGTGCGGGTAATGGTTAGCGTCAGGGTTAAGGTTCACGGATAGGGTCAGTGTTAAGGGTTACGGGTAGGTTTAGGGTTCAGGGTTAGTGTTAACATTAGGGCTTAAGGTTAGGATTAGGCGATAGGTTAGATTTAGGGTTAGATCTAGGCGTTAGGGTAAGGGCTAGCGTTAGGGTTAAGAGATAGGGTTAGGTTTAATGCTTAGGATTAGGGTTAGGGTTTGGGGTTAAAGTAAGTGTTAGGGGTTAGGTTTCAGGATGCAAGGTTAGGGTTATTTTTAGCTGTAGTGTTAGGGTTAGGGATAAGGGATCCCATTAGCATTAAGGGTCTTCCTTACTGTAGGGTTAAGGGTTAGGCTTAAAGTTAAAGGCTAAGATTAGGGTCAGTTTTAAGATTTAGGGTGAGGGTTAACGGTTAGGGTAAAGGTTAAGCGTTAGGGTTAGGGATTAGTGATTAGGGTTTTAGGTTAGTGTTAGGATTAGCGGTTAGGAGTTAGTGTTTTATGAAGGGTTATGGTTAGAATTAGGATTGGGGTTAGTGTTAGGGTGAGGTATAGGGGTTAGGTTTAGGGGTTAGTTTTAGGGTAAAAGGATAGGATTAGGGTAACGGGTTGGGCTTAGGTTTAGGGTTAAAATTTACTGCTAGGGTTAGGGAAAGGGTTCAGGGTTAGCTTTAGGGGTTCTGGTTACGGTTAGGTGTTAGGTTAGTGTCAGGGTTAGGTCTAGTCGTGAGGGTAAGGTTTAGGGTTAGCTTTAAGAGCTAGGGTTAGGTTTAATGGTTAGGATTAGGATTAAGGTTAAGGGTTAGGGTAAGGCTTAGGGGTTAGGGTGAAGGGTTAGGGTCAAAGGGTTAGGGTTTTCGTTAGGCATAGGGTTGGGGTTAGAAGTAAGGGTTACTGTCAGTGTTAGGGTTGTAGGTAGGGTTACGGTTAGGTTTAGCGGTTTAGAATTAGGGTTAGGGATTAGGTGTCACAGTGATGACTAGGAGATAGGGTTAGAATTATGGGATAAGGGTTGTTCTCAGGAAATGGGTTATGCATTAACGTTAGGATAAGAGGTTAAAGTTATGCGCACGGTGAGGTTTACGTGTTAAGGGGAGAAATAGGAACAGGGTTGGGTGTTATGTTCAGGGTTAGGGTTATCTGTTAAAGGTATTGTTTATGCTTAGCGCACGGGCCCTGTCTGCATTAGGCGGGCAGGGGTAGTTTAGGGGGCTGGGATTGTACCCGGGAACCCACTCTATCATACTCTGGGTATGGGCCCGTGGGTTTCATGCAGGACACAGTGGTAGAGCCTCCTTTCACGCATGGCATGGGAGGATTGCAGGCTTTCTAAACTCTAAGAAAGCAAGAAGTCTGAGAATTAGATTTAGGGTTAGGATTCTGGTTAGGGTTAACGATGAAGTTTAGTGTTAGGGTGAGGGCTTAGGGTTAGGGATTAGGGTTAGGGTTAAAGTTTACTCTTAGGTTTAACGGTTACACTTTGGTTTAGGGTTGAGGTTTACGGTTAGGGTTAAGATGAGGGGTTAGGGTTTGGTACAGGGTTAGGGTTAAGTGTTAGGTTTAGGGTTGAAGATTAGGATTAGGGTTCGGATTAAAGGTTAGCGTGAGAGTTAACGCTTAGGGTTAAGGTTAAGAGTTAGGGTTTAGGGTTAGGGTTAGGGTTAGGGTTAGTTTTAGGGTTAGAGTTATGTGCTATGGTTTGTGTTAGAGGTTAGGGTTAGGTTTACTGGTCACGGTTAGGGTTACGTTTAGGGTGTAGCATTAGGGTTAGGGTTAGGGTTAAGGGTTAGGATTAGGGATAAGTGTTGGGCTTAGGGTTAGGGTTTAGTGTTAGGGTTAGCATTAAGGATTAGGGTTAGGGTCAGGGTTAAATGCTTGGGTGCGGGTAATGGTTAGCGTCAGGGTTAAGGTTCACGGATAGGGTCAGTGTTAAGGGTTACGGGTAGGTTTAGGGTTCAGGGTTAGTGTTAACATTAGGGCTTAAGGTTAGGATTAGGCGATAGGTTAGATTTAGGGTTAGATCTAGGCGTTAGGGTAAGGGCTAGCGTTAGGGTTAAGAGATAGGGTTAGGTTTAATGCTTAGGATTAGGGTTAGGGTTTGGGGTTAAAGTAAGTGTTAGGGGTTAGGTTTAAGGATCCAAGGTTAGGGTTATTTTTAGCTGTAGTGTTAGGGTTAGGGATAAGGGATCCCATTAGCATTAAGGGTCTTCCTTACTGTAGGGTTAAGGGTTAGGCTTAAAGTTAAAGGCTAAGATTAGGGTCAGTTTTAAGATTTAGGGTGAGGGTTAACGGTTAGGGTAAAGGTTAAGCGTTAGGGTTAGGGATTAGTGATTAGGGTTTTAGGTTAGTGTTAGGATTAGCGGTTAGGAGTTAGTGTTTTATGAAGGGTTATGGTTAGAATTAGGATTGGGGTTAGTGTTAGGGTGAGGTATAGGGGTTAGGTTTAGGGGTTAGTTTTAGGGTAAAAGGATAGGATTAGGGTAACGGGTTGGGCTTAGGTTTAGGGTTAAAATTTACTGCTAGGGTTAGGGAAAGGGTTCAGGGTTAGCTTTAGGGGTTCTGGTTACGGTTAGGTGTTAGGTTAGTGTCAGGGTTAGGTCTAGTCGTGAGGGTAAGGTTTAGGGTTAGCTTTAAGAGCTAGGGTTAGGTTTAATGGTTAGGATTAGGATTCGGGTTAAGGGTTAGGGTAAGGCTTAGGGGTTAGGGTGAAGGGTTAGGGTCAAGGGTTAGGGTTTTTGTTAGGCATAGGGTTGGGGTTAGAAGTAAGGGTTACTGTCAGTGTTAGGGTTGTAGGTAGGGTTACGGTTAGGGTTAGCGGTTTAGAATTAGGGTTAGGGATATGGTGTCACAGTGATGACTAGGAGATAGGGTTAAAATTATGGGATAGGGGTTGTTCTCAGGAAATGGGTTATGCATTAACGTTAGGATAAGCGGTTAAAGTTAGGCGCCCGGTGAGGTTTACGTGTTAAGGGGAGAAATAGGAACAGGGTTGGGTGTTATGTTCAGGGTTAGGGTTATCTGTTAAAGGTATTATTTATGCTTAGTGCACGGGCCCTGTCTGCATTAGGCGGGCGGGGGGAGTTTAGGGGGCTGGGATTGTACCCGGGAACGCACTCTATCATACTCTGGGTATGGGCCCGTGGGTTTCATGCAGGACACAGTGGTAGAGCCTCCTTTCACGCATGGCATGGGAGGATTGCAGGCTTTCTAAACTCTAAGAAAGCAAGAAGTCTGAGAATTAGATTTAGGGTTAGGATTATGGTTAGGGTTAAAGATGAAGTTTAGTGTTAGGGTGAGGGCTTAGGGTTAGGGATTAGGGTTAGGGTTAAAGGTTACTCTTAGGTTTAACGGTTACACTTTGGTTTAGGGTTGAGGTTTACGGTTAGGGTTAAGATGAGGGGTTAGGGTTCGGTACAGGGTTAGGGTTAAGTGTTAGGTTTAGGGTTGAAGATTAGGATTAGGGTTAGGATTAAAGGTTAGCGTGAGAGTTAATGCTTAGGGTTAAGGTTAAGAGTTAGGGTTTAGGGTTAGGGTTAGGGTTAGGGTTAGTTTTAGGGTTAGAGTTATGTGCTATGGTTTGTGTTAGAGGTTAGGGTTAGGTTTACTGGTCACGGTTAGGGTTACGTTTGGGGGTAGCATTAGGGTTAGGGTTAGGGTTAAGGGATAGGATTAGGGATAAGTGTTGGGCTTAGGGTTAGGGTTTAGTGTTAGGGTTAGCATTAAGGATTAGGGTTAGGGTCAGGGTTAAATGCTTGGGTGCGGGTAATGGTTAGGGTCAGGGTTAAGGTTCACGGATAGGGTCAGTGTTAAGGGTTACGGGTAGGTTTAGGGTTCAGGGTTAGTGTTAGCATTAGGGCTTAAGGTTAGGATTAGGCGGTAGGTTAGATTTAGGGTTAGATCTAGGCGTTAGGGTAAGGGCTAGCGTTAGGGTTAAGAGATAGGGTTAGGTTTAATGCTTAGGATTAGGGTTAGGGTTTGGGGTTAAAGTAAGTGTTAGGGGTTAGGTTTCAGGATGCAAGGTTAGGGTTATTTTTAGCTGTAGTGTTAGGGTTAGGGATAAGGGATCCCATTAGCATTAAGGGTCTTCCTTACTGTAGGGTTAAGGGTTAGGCTTAGAGTTAAAGGTTAAGGTTAGGGTCAGTGTTAAGATTTAGGGTGAGGGTTAACGGTTAGGGTAAAGGTTAAGCGTTACGGTTAGGGATTAGTGATTAGGGTTTTTGGTTAGTGTTAGGGTAGTGGTTAGGAGTTAGTGTTTTATGAAGTTTATGAAGGGGTATGGTTAGAATTAGGATTGGGGTTAGAGTTAGGGTGAGGTATAGGGGTTAGGTTTAGGGGTTAGTTTTAGGGTAAAAGGATAGGATTAGGGTTACGGGTTGGGCTTAGGTTTAGGGTTAAAGTTTACTGCTGGGGTTAGGGATAGGGTTCAGGGTTAGCTTTAGGGGTTCTGGTTAGGGTTAGGTGTTAGGTTAGTGTCAGGGTTAGGTCTAGTGAGGGTAAGGTTTAGGGTTAGCTTTAAGAGCTAGGGTTAGGTTTAATGGTTAGGATTAGGATTAAGGTTAAGGGTTAGGGTAAGGCTTAGGGGTTAGGGTGAAGGGTTAGGGTCAAAGGGTTAGGGTTTTCGTTAGGCATAGGGTTGGGGTTAGAAGTAAGGGTTACTGTCAGTGTTAGGGTTGTAGGTAGGGTTACGGTTAGGTTTAGCGGTTTAGAATTAGGGTTAGGGATTAGGTGTCACAGTGATGACTAGGAGATAGGGTTAGAATTATGGGATAAGGGTTGTTCTCAGGAAATGGGTTATGCATTAACGTTAGGATAAGAGGTTAAAGTTATGCGCACGGTGAGGTTTACGTGTTAAGGGGAGAAATAGGAACAGGGTTGGGTGTTATGTTCAGGGTTAGGGTTATCTGTTAAAGGTATTGTTTATGCTTAGCGCACGGGCCCTGTCTGCATTAGGCGGGCAGGGGGAGTTTAGGGGGCTGGGATTGTACCCGGGAACCCACTCTATCATACTCTGGGTATGGGCCCGTGGGTTTCATGCAGGACACAGTGGTAGAGCCTCCTTTCACGCATGGCATGGGAGGATTGCAGGCTTTCTAAACTCTAAGAAAGCAAGAAGTCTGAGAATTAGATTTAGGGTTAGGATTCTGGTTAGGGTTAACGATGAAGTTTAGTGTTAGGGTGAGGGCTTAGGGTTAGCGATTAGGGTTAGGGTTAAAGGTTACTCTTAGGTTTAACGGTTACACTTTGGTTTAGGGTTGAGGTTTACGGTTAGGGTTAAGATGAGGGGTTAGGGTTTGGTACAGGGTTAGGGTTAAGTGTTAGGTTTAGGGTTGAAGATTAGGATTAGGGTTCGGATTAAAGGTTAGCGTGAGAGTTAACGCTTAGGGTTAAGGTTAAGAGTTAGGGTTTAGGGTTAGGGTTAGGGTTAGGGTTAGTTTTAGGGTTAGAGTTATGTGCTATGGTTTGTGTTAGAGGTTAGGGTTAGGTTTACTGGTCACGGTTAGGGTTACGTTTAGGGTGTAGCATTAGGGTTAGGGTTAGGGTTAAGGGATAGGATTAGGGATAAGTATTGGGCTTAGGGTTAGGGTTTAGTGTTAGGGTTAGCATTAAGGATTAGGGTTAGGGTCAGGGTTAAATGTTTGGGTGCGGGTAATGGTTAGGGTCAGGGTTAAGGTTCACGGATAGGGTTAGTGTTAAGGGTTATGGGTAGGTTTAGGGTTCAGGGTTAGAGTTAGCATTAGGGCTTAAGGTTAAGATTACGCGGTAGGTTAGATTTAGGGTTAGATCTAGGCGTTAGGGTAAGGGCTAGCGTTAGGGTTAAGAGATAGGGTTAGGTTTAATCCTTAGGATTAGGGTTAGGGTTTGGGGTTAAAGTAAGTGTTAGGGGTTAGGTTTAAGGATCCAAGGTTAGGGTTATTTTTAGCTGTAGTGTTAGGGTTAGGGATAAGGGATCCCATTAGCATTAAGGGTCTTCCTTACTGTAGGGTTAAGGGTTAGGCTTAGAGTTAAAGGTTAAGGTTAGGGTCAGCGTTAAGATTTAGGGTGAGGGTTAACGGTTAGGGTAAAGATTAAGCGTTAGGGTTAGGGATTAGTGATTAGGGTTTTGGTTAGTGTTAGGGTTAGCGGTTAGGAGTTAGTGTTTTATGAAGGGGTATGGTTAGAATTAGGATTGGGGTTAGAGTTAGGGTGAGGTATAGGGGTTAGGTTTAGGGGTTAGTTTTATGGTAAAAGGATAGGATTAGGGTTAAGGGTTGGGATTAGGTTTATGGTTAAAGTTTACTGCTGGGGTTAGGGATAGGGTTCAGGGTTAGGTTTAGGGGTTCTGGTTAGGGTTAGGTGTTAGGTTAGTGTCAGGGTTAGGTCTAGTCGTGAGGGTAAGGTTTAGGGTTAGCTTTAAGAGCTAGGGTTAGGTTTAATGGTTAGGATTAGGATTAGGGTTAAGGGTTAGGGTAAGGCTTAGGGGTTAGGGTGAAGGGTTAGGGTCAAGGGTTAGGGTTTTTGTTAGGCATAGGGTTGGGGTTAGAAGTAAGGGTTACTGTCAGTGTTAGGGTTGTAGGTAGGGTTACGGTTAGGGTTAGCGGTTTAGAATTAGGGTTAGGGATTAGGTGTCACAGTGATGACTAGGAGATAGGGTTAGAATTATGGGATAGGGACTATTCTCAGGAAATGGGTTATGCATTAACGTTAGGATAAGAGATTAAAGTTAGGCGCACGGTGAGGTTTACGTGTTAAGGGGAGAAATAGGAACAGGGTTGGGTGTTATGTTCAGGGTTAGGGTTATCTGTTAAAGGTATTGTTTATGCTTAGCGCACGGGCCCTGTCTGCATTAGGCGGGCGTGGGGAGTTTAGAGGGCTGGGATTGTACCAGGACACCCACTCTATCATATTCTGGGTATGGGCCCGTGGGTTTCATGCAGGACAGAGTGGTAGAGCCTCCTTTCACCCATAGCATGAGAGGATTGCAGGCTTTCTAAACTCTAAGAAAGCAAGAAGTCTGAGAATTAGATTTAGGGTTAGGATTATGGTTAGGGTTAAGGATGAAGTTAATTTTAGGGTGAGGGCTTAGGGTTAGGGAATAGGGTTAGGGTTAAAGGTTACTCTTAGGTTTAACGGTTACACTTTGGTTTAGGGTTGAGGTTTACAGTTAGAGTTAAGATGAGGGGTTAGGGTTTGGTACAGGGTTAGGGTTAAGTGTTAGGTTTAGGGTTGAAGATTAGGATTAGGTTTAGGATTAAAGGTTAGCGTGAGAGTTAAGCTTAGGGTTAAGGTTAAGAGTTAGTGTTTAGGGTTAGGTTTAGTGTTAGGGTTAGTTTTAGGGTTAGAGTTATGTGCTATGGTTTGTGTTAGAGGTTAGGGTTAGGTTTACTGGTCACGGTTAGGGTTACGTTTAGGGGGTAGCATTAGGGTTAGGGTTAGGGTTAAGGGATAGGATTAGGGTTAAGTGTTGGGCTTAGGGTTATGGTTTAGTGTTAGGGTTAGCATTAAGGATTAGTGTTAGGGTCAGGGTTAAATGTTTGGGTGCGGGTAATGGTTAGGGTCAGGGTTAAGGTTCACGGATAGGGTCAGTGTTAAGGGTTACGGGTAGGTTTAGGGTTCAGGGTTAGAGTTAGCATTAGGGATTAAGGTTAGGATTAGTCGGTAGGTTAGATTTAGGGTTAGATCTAGGCGTTAGGGTAAGGGCTAGCGTTAGGGTTAACAGATAGGTTTAGGTTTAATGCTTAGGATTAGGGATAGGGTTTGGGTTTAAAGTAAGTGTTAGGGGTTAGGTTTAAGGATCCAAGGTTAGGGTTATTTTTAGCTGTAGTGTTAGGGTTAGGGATAAGGGATCCCATTAGCATTAAGGGTCTTCCTTACTGTAGGGTTAAGGGTTAGACTTAGAGTTAAAGGTTAAGGTTAGGGTCAGTGTTAAGATTTAGGGTGAGGGTTAACGGTTAGGGTAAAGGTTAAGCGTTAGGGTTAGGGATTAGTGATTAGGGTTTTTGGTTAGTGTTAGGGTTAGCGGTTAGGAGTTAGTGTTTTATGAAGGGGTATGGTTAGATTTAGGATTGGGGTTAGAGTTAGGGTGAGGTGTAGGGGTTAGGTTTAGGGGTTAGTTTTAGGGTAAAAAGATAGGATTAGGGTTACGGGTTGGGCTTAGGTTTAGGGTTCAAGTTTACTGCTAGGGTTAGGGATAGGGTTCTGGGTTAGGTTTAGGGGTTCTGGTTAGGGTTAGGTGTTAGGTTAGTGTCAGGGTTAGGTCTAGTCTTGAGGGTAAGGTTTAGGGTTAGCTTTAAGAGCTAGGGTTAGGTTTAATGGTTAGCATTAGGATTAGGGTTAAGGGTTAGGGTAAGGCTTAGGGGTTAGGGTGAAGGGTTAGGGTCAAGGGTTAGGGTTTTTGTTAGGCATAGCGTTGGGGTTAGAAATAAGGGTTACTGTCAGTGTTAGGGTTGTAGGTAGGGTTACGGTTAGGGTTAGTGGTTTGGAATTAGGGTTAGGGATTAGGTGTCACAGTGATGACTAGGAGATAGGGTTAGAATTATGGGATAGGGGTTGTTTTCAGGAAATGGGTTATGCATTAACGTTAGGATAAGAGGTTAAAGTTAGGCGCACGGTGAGGTTTACGTGTTAAGGGGAGAAATAGTAACAGGGTTGGGTGTTATGTTCAGGGTTAGGGTTATCTGTTAAAGGTATTGTTTATGCTTAGCACACGGGCCCTGTCTGCATTAGGCGGGCGGGGGGAGTTTAGGGGGCTGGGATTGTACCCGGGAACCCACTCTATCATACTCTGGGTATGGGCCCATGGGTTTCATGGAGGACACAGTGGTAGAGCCTCCTTTCACGCAAGGCATGGGAGAATTGCAGGCTTTCTAAACTCTAAGAAAGCAAGAAGTCTGAGAATTAGATTTAGGGGTAGGATTATGGTTAGGGTTAAGGATGAAGTTTAGTGTTAGGGTGAGGGCTTAGGGTTAGGGATTAGGGTTAGGGTTAAAGGTTACTCTTAGGTTTAACAGTTACACTTTGGTTTAGGTTTTAGATTTACGGTTAGGGTTAAGATGAGGTGTTAGGGTTTGGTAGAGGGTTAGGGTTAAGTGTTAGGTTTAGGGTTGAAGATTAGGATTAGGGTTAGGATTAAAGGTTAGCGTGAGAGTTAACGCTTAGGGTTAAGGTTAAGAGTTAGGGTTTAGGGTTAGGGTTAGGGTTAGGGTTAGTTTTAGGGTTAGAGTCATGTGCTATGGTTTGTGTTAGAGGTTAGGTTTAGGTTTACTGGTCACGGCTAGGGTTAAGTTTAGGGGTTAGCATTTGGGTTAGGGTTAAGGGATAGGATTAGGGTTAAGTGTTGGGCTTAGGGTTAGTGTTTAGTGTTAGGGTTATCATTAAGGTTTACGGTTAGGGTCAGGGTTAAATGCTTGGGTGCGGGTAATGGTTACGGTAGGGTTAAGGTTCAAGGATAGGGTTAGTGTTAAGGGTTACGGGTAGGTTTAGGGTTCAGGGTTAGAGTTAGCATTAGGGCTTAAGGTTAGGATTAGGCGGTAGGTTAGATTTAGGGTTAGATCTAGGCGTTAGGGTAAGGGCTAGCGTTAGGGTTAAGAGATAGGGTTAGGTTTAATGCTTAGGATTAGGGTTAGGGTTTGGGGTTAAAGTAAGTGTTAGGGGTTAGGTTTAAGGATCAAATGTTAGGGTTATTTTTAGCTGTAGTGTTAGGGTTAGAGACAAGGGATCCCATTAGCATTAAGGGTCTTCCTTACTGTAGGGTTAAGGGTTAGGCTTAGAGTTAAAGTTTCAGGTTAGGGTCAGTGTTAAGATTTAGGGTGAGGGTTAATGGTTAGGGTAAAGGTTAAGCGTTAGGGTTAGGGATTAGTGATTAGGGATTTTGGTTAGTGTTAGGGTTAGCGGTTAGGAGTTAGTGTTTTATGCAGGGGTATGGTTAGAATTAGGATTGGGGTTAGAGTTAGGGTGAGGTATAGGGGTTAGGTTGAGGGGTTAGTTTTAGGGTAAAAGGACAGGATTAGGCTTACGGGTTGGGCTTAGGTTTAGGGTTAAAATTTACTGCTAGGGTTAGGGATAGGGTTCAGGCTTAGCTTAAGGGGTTCTTTTTAGGGTTAGGTGTTAGGTTAGTGTGAGGGTTAGGTCTAGTTGTGAGGGTAAGGTTTAGGGTTAGCTTTAAGAGCTAGGGTTACGTTTAACGGTTAGGATTAGGATTAGGGTAAGGCTTAGGGGTTAGGATGAAGGGTTAGTGTTTTTGTTAGGCATAGCGTTGGGGTTAGAAGTAAGGGTTACTGTCAGTGTTAGGGTTGTAGGTAGGGTTACGGTTCGGGTTAGCGGTTTAGAATTAGGGTTAGGGATTAGGTGTCACAGTGATGACTAGGAGATAGGGTTAGAATTATGGGATAGGGGTTGTTCTCAGGAAATGGGTTATGCATTAACGTTAGGATAAGAGGTTAAAGTTAGGCGCACGGTGAGGTTTACGTGTTAAGGGGAGAAATAGGAACAGGGTTGGGTGTTATGTTCAGGGTTAGGGTTAACTGTTAAAGGTATTGTTTATGCTTAGTGCACGGGCCCTGTCTGCATTAGGCGGGCGGGGGAGTTTAGGGGGCTGGGATTGTACCCGGGAACCCACTCTATCATACTCTGGGTATGGGCCCGTGATTTCATGTAGGACACAGTGGTAGAGCCTCCTTTCACGCATGGCATGGGAAGATTGCAGGCTTTCTAAACTCTAAGAAAGCAAGAAGTCTGAGAATTAGATTTAGGGTTAGGATTCTGGTTAGTGTTAAGGATGAAGCTTAGTGTTAGGGTGAGGGCTTAGGGTTAGGGATTAGGGTTAGGGTTAAAGGTTACTCTTAGGTTTAACGGTTACACTTTGGTTCAGGGTTGAGGTTTACGGTTAGGGTTAAGATGAGGGGTTAGGGTTTGGTAGACGTTTAGGGTTAAGTGTTAGGTTTAGGGTTGAAGATTAGGATTAGGGTTAGGATTAAAGGTTAGCGTGAGAGTTAACGCTTAGGGTTAAGGTTAAGAGTTACGGTTTAGGGTTAGGGTTAGGGTTAGGGTTAGTTTTAGGGTTAGAGTTATGTGCTATGGTTTGTGTTAGAGGGTAGGTTTAGGTTTACTGTTGGCGGTTAGGGTTACATTTAGGGGTTAGCATTAGGGTTAGGGTTAGGCTTAAGGGATAGGATTAGGGTTAAGTGTTGGGCTTAGGGTAGGGTTTATGGTTAGGGTTATCATTAAGGATTAGGGTTAGGGTCAGGGTTAAATGCTTGGGTGCGGGTAATGGTTAGGGTCAGGGTTAAGGTTGACGGATAGGGTTAGTGTTAAGGGTTATGGGTAGGTTTAGGGTTCAGGGTTAGAGTTAGCATTAGGGTTTAAGGTTAGGATTAGGCGGTAGGTTAGAATTAGGGTTAGATCTAGGCGTTAGGGTAAGGGCTAGCGTTAGGGTTAAGAGATAGGGTTAGGTTTAATGCTTAGGATTAGGGTTAGGGTTTGGGGTTAAAGTAAGTGTTAGGGGTTAGGTTTCAGGATCAAAGGTTAGGGTTATTTTTAGCTGTAGTGTTAGGGTTAGGGATAAGGGATCCCATTAGCATTAAGGGTCTTCCTTACTGTAGGGTTAAGGGTTAAGCTTAGAGTTAAAGGTTAAGGTTAGGGTCAGCGTTAAGGTTTAGGGTGAGGGTGAACGGTTAGGTTAAAGGTTAAGCGTTAGGGTTAGGGATTAGTGATTAGGGTTTTTGGTTAGTGTTAGGGTTAGCGGTTAGGAGTCAGTGTTTTATGAAGGGTTATGTTTAGAATTAGGATTGGGGTTAGACTTAGGGTGAGGTATAGGGGTTAGGTTTAGGGGTTAGTTTTAGGGTAAAAGGATAGGATTAGGGTTACAGGTTGGGCTTAGGTTTAGGGTTAAAGTTTACTGCTAGGGTTAGGGATAGGGTTCAGGGTTAGCCTTAGGGGTTCTGGTTAGGGTTAGGTGTTAGGTTAGTGTCAAGGTTAGGTCTAGTCGTGAGGGTAAGGTTTAGGGTTAGCTTTAAGAGCTATGGTTAGGTTTAATGGTTAGGATTAGGATTAGGGTTAAGAGTTAGGTTAAGGCTTGGGGGTTATGGTGAAGGGTTAGGGTCAAGGGTTAGGGTTTTCGTTAGGCATAGCGTTGGGTTTAGAAGTAAGGGTTACTGTCAGTGTTAGGGTTGTAGGTAGGGTTACGGTTAGGGTTAGCGGTTTAGAATTAGGGTTAGGATTAGGTGTCACAGTGATGACTAGGAGAAAGGGTTAGAATTATGGGATAGGGGTTGTTCTCAGGAAATGGGTTATGCATTAACGTTAGGATAAGAGGTTAAAGTTAGGCGCATGGTGAGGTTTACGTGTTAACGGGAGAAATCGGAACAGGGTTGGGTGTTATGTTCAGGGTTAGGGTTATCTGTTAAAGGTATTGTTTATGCTTAGCGCACGGGCCCTGTCTGCTTTAGGCGGGCGGGGGGAGTTTAGGGGGCTGGGATTGTACCCGGGAACCCACTCTATCATACTCTGGGTATGGGCCCGTGGGTTTCATGCAGGACACAGTGGTAGAGCCTCCTTTCACGCATGGCATGGGAGGATTGCAGGCTTTCTAAACTCTAAGAAAGCAAGAAGTCTGAGAATTAGATTTAGGGTTAGGATTATGGTTAGGGTTAAGGATGAAGTTTAGTGTTAGGGTGAGGGCTTAGGTTTAGGGATTAGGGTTAGGGTTAAAGATTATTCTTAGGTTTAACGGTTACACTTTGGTTTAGGGTTGAGGTTTACGGTTAGGGTTAAGATGAGGGGTTAGGGTTAGGTACCGGGTTAGGGTTAAGTGTTAGGTTTAGGGTTGAAGATTAGGATTAGGGTTATGATTAAAGGTTAGCGTGAGAGTTAACGCTTAGGGTTAAGGTTAAGAGTTAGGGTTTAGGTTTAGTGTTACGGTTAGCGTTAGTTTTAGGGTTAGAGTTATGTGCTATGGTTTGTGTTAGAGGTTAGGGTTAGGTTTACTGGTCACGATTAGGGTTACGTTTAGGGGTTAGCATTAGGGTTAGGGATAGGATTAGGGTTAAGGGGTAGGATTAGGGTTAAGTGTTGGGCTTAGGGTTAGGGTTTAGTGTTAGGGTTATCATTAAGAATTAGGGGTAGGGTCAGAGTTAAATGCTTGGGTGCGGGTAATGGTTAGGTTCCGGGTTAAGGTTCACGGATAGGGTTAGTGTTAAGGGTTATGCGTAGGTTTAGGGTTCAGGGTTAGAGTTAGCATTAGGGCTTAAGGTTAGGATTAGGCGGTAGGTTAGATTTAGGGATACATCTAGGCGTTAGGGTAAGGGCTAGCATTAGGGTTAAGAGATAGGGTTAGGTATAATGCTTAGGATTAGGGTTAGGGTTTGGGGTTAAAGTAAGTGTTAGGGGTTAGGTTTAAGGATCCAAGGTTAGGGTTATTTTTAGCTGTAGTGTTAGGGTTAGGGATAAGGGATCCCATTAGCATTAAGGGTTAGGGTTAGGGTTAGGGTTGGGTTTAGTTGTTAGGGTTAGGGTTGGGGGTAGGGTTAGGGTTAGGGTTAGGTGTTAGGGTTAGAGGTTAGGGGTTAGGGTTAGAGGTTAGGTTTAGGGGTTAGGGGTTGGGGTTAGGGTTGGGTTAGGGTAGGGTTAGGGTTAGGGTTAGGGTTGGGTTAGGGTTAGGGTTTGGG
>NC_091009.1:2505000-2507500 GCF_041146395.1 Eulemur rufifrons | reverse complement strand
GGGTCAGTGTTAAGATTTAGGGTGAGGGTTAACGGTTAGGGGAAAGCTTAAGCGTTAGGGTTAGGGATTAGTGATTAGGGTTTTTGGTTAGTGTTAGGGTTAGCGGTTAGGAGTTAGTGTTTTATGAAGGGGTATCGTTAGAATTAGGATTGGGGTTAGAGTTAGGGTGAGGTATAGGGGTTAGGTTTAGGGGTTAGTTTTAGGGTAAAAGGATAGGATTAGGGTTACGGGTTGGGCTTAGGTTTAGGGTTAAAGTTTACTGCTAGGGTTAGTTATAGGGTTGAGGGTTAGCTTTAGGGGTTCTGGTTAGGGTTAAGTGTTAGGTTAGTGTCAGGGTTAGGTCTAGTCGTGAGGGTAAGGTTTAGGGTTAGCTTTAAGAGCTAGGGTTAGGTTTAATCGTTAGGATTAGGATTAGGGTTAAGGGTTAAGGTAAGGCTTAGGGGTTAGGGTGAAGGGTTACGGTCAAAGGTTAGGGTTTTTGTTAGGCATAGCGTTGGGTTTAGAAGTAAGGGTTACTGTCAGTGTTAGGGTTGTAGGTAGGGTTACGGTTAGGGTTAGCGGTTTAGAATTAGGGTTAGGGATTAGGTGTCACAGTGATGACTAGGAGATAGGGTTAGAATTATGGGATAGGGGTTGTTCTCAGGAAATGGGTTATGCATTAACGTTAGGATAAGAGGTTAAAGTTAGGCGCACGGTGAGGTGTACGTGTTAAGGGGAGAAATAGGAACAGGGTTGAGTGTTATGTTCAGGGTTAGGGTTTTCTGTTAAAGGTATTGTTTATGCTTAGCGCACGGGCCCTGTCTGCATTAGGCGGGCGGGGGGAGTTTAGGGGGCTAGGATTTTACCCGGGAACCCACTCTATCATACTCTGGGTATGGGCCCGTGGGTTTCATGCAGGACACAGTGGTAGAGCCTCCTTTCACGCATGGCATGGGAGGATTGCAGGCTTTCTAAACTCTAAGAAAGCAAGAAGACTGAGAATTAGATTTAGGGTTAGGATAATGGTTAGGGTTAAGGAGAAGTTTAGTGTTAGGGTGAGGGATTAGGGTTAGGGATTAGGATTACGGTTGAAGGTTACTCTTAGGTTTAACGTTTACACTTTGGTTTAGGGTTGAGGTTTACGGTTAGGGTTAAGATGAGGGGTTAGGGTTTCGTACAGGGTTAGGGTTAAGTGTTAGGTTTAGGGATGAAGATTAGGATTAGGGTTAGGATTAAAGGTTAGCGTGAGAGTTAACGCTTAGGGTTAAGGTTAAGAGTTAGGGTTTAGCGTTAGGGTTAGGGTTAGTTTTAGCGTTAGAGTCAGGTGCAATGGTTTGCGTTAGAGGTTAGGGTTAGGTTTACTGTTCACGATTATGGTTACGTTTAGTGGTTATCATTAGGGTTATGGTTAGGGTTAGGGTTAAGGGATAGGATTAGGGTTAAGTGTTGGGCTTAGGGTTAGGGTTTAGTGTTAGGGTTAGCATTAAGGATTAGGGTTAGGGTCAGGGTTAAATGCTTGGGTGCAGGTAATGGTTAGGGTCAGGGTTAAGGTTCACGGATAGGGTTAGTGTTAAGGGTTACAGGTAGGTTTAGGGTTCAGGGTTAGAGATAGCATTAGGGCTTAAGCTTAGGATTAGGCAGTAGGTTACATTTAGGGTTAGATCTAGGCGTTAGGGTAAGGGCTAGCGTTAGGGTTAAGAGATAGGGTTAGGTTTAATGCTTAGGATTAGGGTTAGGGTTTGGGGTTAAAGTAAGTGTTAGGGGTTAGGTTTAAGGATCCAAGGTTAGGGTTACTTTTAGCTGTAGTGTTAGGGTTAGGGATAAGGGATCCCATTAGCATTAAGGGTCTTCCTTACTGTAGGGTTAAGGGTTAGGCTTAGAGTTAAAGGTTAAGGTTAGGGTCAGTGTTAAGATTTAGGGTGAGGGTTAACGGTTAGGGTAAAGGTTAAGCGTTAGGGTTAGGGATTAGTGATTAGGGTTTTTGGTTAGTGTTAGGGTTAGCGGTTAGGAGTTAGTGTTTTATGAAGGGGTATGGTTAGAATTAGGATTGGGGTTAGAGTTAGGGTGAGGTATAGGGGTTAGGTTTAGGGGTTAGTTTTAGGGTAAAAGGATAGGATTAGGGTTACCGGTTGGGCTTATGTTTAGGGTTAAAATTTACTGCTAGGGTTAGGGATAGGGTTCAGGGTTAGCTTTAGGGGTTCTGGTTAGGGTTAGGTGTTAGGTTAGTGTCAGGGTTAGGTCTAGTCGTGAGGGTAAGGTTTAGGGTTAGCTTTAAGAGCTAGGGTTAGGTTTAATGGTTAGGATTAGGATTAGGGTTAAGGGTTAGGGTAAGGCTTAGGGGTTCGGGTGAAGGGTTAGGGTCAAGGGTTAGGGTTTTTGTTAGGCATAACGTTGGGGTTAGAAGTAAGGGTTACTGTCAGTGTTAGGGTTGTAGGTAGGGTTACGGTTAGGGTTAGCGGTTTAGAATTAGGGTTAGGGATTAGATGTCACAGTGATGACTAGGAGATAGGGTTATGGGATA
>NC_091009.1:2447500-2500000 GCF_041146395.1 Eulemur rufifrons | reverse complement strand
TTAGGGTTTAGTGTTAGGGTTATCATTAAGGATTAGGGTTAGGGTCAGGGTTAAATGCTTGGGTGCGGGTAATGGTTAGGGTCAGGGTTAAGGTTCACAGATAGGGTTAGTGTTAAGGGTTACGGGTAGGTATAGGGTTCAGGGTTAAAGTTAGCATTAGGGCTTAAGGTTAGGATTAGGTGGTAGGTTAGATTTAGGGTTAGATCTAGGCGTTAGGGTAAGGGCTAGCGTTAGGGTTAAGAGATAGTGTTAGGTTTAATGCTTAGGATTAGGGTTACGGTTTTGGGTTAAAGTAAGTGTTAGGGGTTAGGTTTAAGGATCCAAGGTTAGGGTTACTTTTAGCTGTAGTGTTAGGGTTAGGGATAAGGGATCCCATTAGCATTAAGGGTCTTCTTTTCTGTAGGGTTAAGGGTTAGGCTTAGAGTTAAAGGTTAAGGTTAGGGTCAGTGTTAAGATTTAGGGTGAGGGTGAACGGTTAGGGTAAAGGTTAAGCGTTAGGGTTAGGGATAAGTGATTAGGGTTTTTGGTTAGTGTTAGGGTTAGCGGTTAGGGGTTAGTGATTTATGAAAGAGCATGGTTAGAATTAGGATTGGGGTTAGAGTTATGGTGAGGTATAAGGGTTAGGTTTAGGGGTTAGTTTTAGGGTAAAAGGATAGGATTAGGGTTATGGGTTGGGCTTACGTTTAGGGTTAAATTTTACTGCTAGGGTTAGGGATAGGGTTCAAGGTTAGCTTTAGGTGTTATTGTTAGGGTTAGGTGTTTGGTTAGTGTCAGGGTTAGGTCTAGTCGTGAGGGTAAGGTTTAGGGTTAGCTTTAAGAGCTAGGGTTAGGTTTAATGGTTAGGATTAGGATTAGGGTTAAGGGTTAGGGTATTGCTTTGGGGTTAGGGTGAAGGGTTAGGGTCAAGGGTTAGGGTTTTTGTTAGGCATAGCGTTGGGGTTAGAAGTAAGGGTTACTGTCAGTGTTAGGGTTGTAGGTAGGGTTACGGTTAGGGTTAGCGGTTTAGAATTAGGGTTAGGGATTAGGTGTCACAGTGATGACTAGGAGATAGGGTTAGAATTATGGGATAAGGGTTGTTCTCAGGAAATGGGTTATGCATTAACGTTAGGATAAGAGGTTAAAGTTAGGCACACGGTGAGGTTTACGTGTTAAGGGGAGAAATAGCAACAGGGTTGGGTGTTATGTTCAGGGTTAGGGTTATCTGTTAAAGGTATTGTTTATGCTTAGCGCACGGGCCCTGTCTGCATTAGGCGGGCGGGGGGAGTTTAGGGGGCTGGGATTGTACCAGGACACCCACTCTATCATACTCTGGGTATGGGCCCGTGGGTTTCATGCAGGACACAGTGGTAGAGACTCCTTTCACGCATGGCATGGGAGGATTGCAGGCTTTCTAAACTCTAAGAAAGCAAGAAGTCTGAGAATTAGATTTAGGGTTAGGATAATGGTTAGGGTTAAGGATGAAGTTTAGTGTTAGTGTGAGGGCTTAGGGTTAGGGATTAGGGTTAGGATTAAAGGTTACTCTTAGGTTTAACGGTTACACTTTGGTTTAGGGTTGAGGTTTACGGTTAGGGTTAAGATGAGGGGTTAGGGTTTGGTACAGTGTTAGGGTTAAGTGTTAGGTTTAGTGTTGAAGATTAAGATTCGGGTTAGGATTAAAGGTTAGCGTGAGAGTTAACGCTTAGGGTTAAGGTTAAGAGTTAGGGTTTAGGGTTAGGGTTAGGGTTGGGGTTAGTTTAAGGGTTAGAGTTATGTCCTATGGTTTGTGTTAGAGGTTAGGGTTAGGTTTACTGTTCACGGTTAGGGTTACGATTAGGGGTTAGCATTAGGGTTAGGGTTAGGTTAAGGGATAGGATTAGGGTTAAGTGTTGGGCTTAGGGTTAGGGTTTAAAGTTAGGGTTATCATTAAGGATTAGGGTTAGGGTCAGGGTTAAATGCTTGGGTGCGGGTAATGGTTAGGGTCAGGGTTAAGGTTCACGGATAGGGTTAGTGTTAAAGGTTACGTGTAGGTTTAGGGTTCAGGGTTAGAGATAGCCTTAGTGCTTAAGTTTAGAATTAGGCGGTAGGTTAGGTTTAGGGTTAGATCTAGGCGTTAGGGTAAGGGCTAACGTTAGGGTTAAGAGATAGGGTTAGGTTTAATGCTTAGGATTAGGGTTAGGGTTTGGGGTTAAAGTAAGTGTTAGGGGTTAGGTTTCAGGATGAAAGGTTAGGGTTATTTTTAGCTGTAGTGTTAGGGTTAGGGATAAGGGATGCCATTAGCATTAAGGGTCTTCCTTACTGTAGGGTTAAGGGTTAGGCTTAGAGTTAAAGGTTAAGGTTAGGGTGAGTGTTAAGATTTAGGGTGAGGGTGAACGGTTAGGGTAAAGGTTAAGCGTTAGGGTTAGGGATTAGTGATTAGGGTTTTTGGTTAGTGTTAGGGTTAGCGGTTAGGAGTTAGTGTTTTATGAAGGGGTATGGTTAGAATTAGGATTGGGGTTAGAGTTTCGGTTAGGTTTAGGGGTTAGTTTTAGGGTAAAAGGATAGGATTAGGGTTACGGGTTGGGCTTAGGTTTAGGATTAAAGTTTACTGCTAGGGTTAGGGATAGGGTCAGGGTTAGCTTTAGGGGTTATTGTTAGGGTTAGGTGTTAGGTTAGTGTCATGGATAGGTCTAGTCGTGAGGGTAAGGTTTAGGGTTAGCTTTAAGAGCTAGGGTTAGGTTTAATGGTTAGGATTAGGATTAGGGTTAAGGGTTAGGGTAAGGCTTAGGGGTTAGGGTGAAGGGTTAGGGTCAAGGGTTAGGGTTTTTGTTAGGCATAGCGTTGGGGTTAGAAGTAAGGGTTACTGTCAGTGTTAGGGTTGTAGGTAGGGTTACGGTTAGGGTTAGCGGTTTAGAATTAGGGTTAGGGATTAGGTGTCACAGTGATGACTAGGAGATAGGGTTAGACTTATGGGATAGGGGTTGTTCTCAGGAAATGGGTTATGCATTAACGTTAGGATAAGAGGTTAAAGTTAGGCGCACGGTGAGGTTTACGTGTTAAGGGGAGAAATAGGAACAGGGTTGGGTGTTAAGTTCAGGGTTAAGGTTATCTGTTAAAGGTATTGTTTATGCTTAGCGCACGGGCCCTGTCTGCATTAGGCTGGCGGGGGGAGTTTAGGGGTCTGGGATTGTACCAGGACACCCACTCTATCATACTCTTGGTATGGGCCCGTGGGTTTCATGCAGGACACAGTGGTAGAGCCTCCTTTCACGCATGGCATGGGAGGATTGCTGGCTTTCTAAACTCTAAGAAAGCAAGAAGCCTGAGAATTAGATTTAGGGTTAGGATTCTGGTTAGGGTTAAGGATGAAGTTTAGTGTTAGGGTGAGGGCTTAGGGTTAGGGATTAGGGTTAGGGTTAAAGGTTACTCTTAGGTTTAACGGTTACACTTTGGTTTAGGGTTCAGGTTTACGGTTAGGGTTAAGATGAGGGGTTAGGGTTTGGTACAGTGTTAGGGTTAAGTGTTAGGTTTAGGGTTGAAGATTAGAATTAGGGTTAGGATTAAAGGTTAGCGTGAGAGTTAACGCTTAGGGTTAAGGTTAAGAGTTAGGGTTTAGGGTTAGGGTTAGGGTTAGGGTTAGTTTTAGGGTTAGACTTATGTGCTATGGTTTGTGTTAGAGGTTAGGGTTAGGTTTACTGGTCACGGTTAGGGTTACATTTAAGGGGTAGCATTAGGGTTAGGGTTAGGGTTAAGGGATAGGATTAGGGTTAAGTGTTGGGCTTAGGGTTAGGGTTTAGTGTTAGGTTTATCATTAAGGATTAGGGTTAGAATCAGGGTTAAATGCTTGGCTGCGGGTAATGGTTAGGGTCAGGGTTAAGGTTCACGGATAGGGTTAGTGTTAAGGGTTACGGGTAGGTTTAGGGTTCAGGGTTAGTGTTAGCATTAGGCCTTAAGGTTAGGATTACGCGGTAGGTTAGATTTAGGGTTAGATCTAGGCGTTAGGGTAAGGGCTAGCGTTAGGGTTAAGAGATAGGGTTAGGTTTAATGCTTAGGATTAGGGTTAGGGTTTGGGGTTAAAGTAAGTGTTAGGGGTTAGGTTTAAGGATCAAAGGTTAGGGTTATTTTTAGCTGTAGTGTTAGGGTTAGGGATAAGGGATCCCATTAGCATTAAGGGTCTTCCTTACTGTAGGGTTAAGGGTTAGGCTTAGAGTTAAAGGTTAAGGTTAGGGTGAGTGTTAAGATTTAGGGTGAGGGTTAACGGTTAGGGTAAAGGTTAAGCGTTAGGGTTAGGGATTAGTGATTAGGGTTTTTGGTTAGTGTTAGGGTTAGCGCTTAGGAGTTAGTGTTATATGAAGGGGTATGGTTAGAATTAGGATTGGGGTTAGAGTTAGGGTGAGGTATAGGGGTTAGGTTTAGGGGTTAGTTTTAGGGTAAACGGACAGGATTAGGGTTACGGGTCGGGCTTAGGTTTAGAGTTAAAGTTTACTGCTGGGGTTAGGGATAGGGTTCAGGGTTAGCTGTAGGCGTTCTGCTTAGGGTTAGGTGTTAGGTTAGTGTCAGGGTTAGGTCTAGTCGTGAGGGTAAGGTTTAGGGTTAGCTTTAAGAGCTAGGGTTAGGTTTAATGGTTAGGATTAGGATTAGGGTTAAGGGTTAGGGTAAGGCTTAGGGCTTAGTGTGAAGGGTTAGTGTCAAGGGTTAGGGTTTTTGTTAGGCATAGCGTTGGGGTTAGAAGTAAGGGTTACTGTCAGTGTTAGGGTTGTAGGTAGGGTTACGGTTAGGGTTAGCGTTTTAGAATTAGGGTTAGGGATTAGGTGTCACAGTGATGACTGGGAGATAGGGTTAGAATTATGAGTTAGGGGTTGTTTTCAGGAAATGGGTTATGCATTAACGTTAGGATAAGAGGTTAAAGTTAGGCGCACGGTGAGGTTTACGTGTTAAGGGGAGAAATAGGAACAGGGTTGGGTGTTATGTTCAGGGTTAGGGTTATCTGTTAAAGGTATTGTTTATGCTTAGCGCACGGGCCCTGTCTGCATTAGGCGGGCGGGGGGAGTTTAGGGGGCTGGGATTGTACCCGGGAACCCACTCTATCATACTCTGGGTATGGGCCCGTGGGTTTCATGCAGGACACAGTGGTAGAGCCTCCGAGCCTCCTTTCACGCATGGCATGGGAGGATTGCAGGCTTTCTAAACTCTAAGAAAGCAAGAAGTCTGAGAATTAGATTTAGGGTTAGGATTATGGTTAGGGTTAAGGATGAAGTTTAGTGTTAGGGTGAGGGCTTAGGGTTAGGGATTAGGGTTAGGGTTAAAGGTTACTCTTAGGTTTAACGGTTACACTTTGGTTTAGGGTTGAGGTTTAAGGTTAGGGTTAAGATGAGGGGTTAGAGTTTGGTACAGGGTTAGGGTTAAGTGTTAGGTTTAGGGTTGAAGATTAGGATTAGGATTAGGATTAAAGGTTAGCGTGAGAGTTAACGCTTAGGGTTAAGGTTAAGAGTTAGGGTTTAGGGTTAGGGTTAGGGTTAGGGTTCGTTTTAGGGTTAGAGTTATGTGCTATGGTTTGTGTTAGAGGTTAGGTTTAGGTTTACTGGTCAAAGTTAGGGTTACGTTTAGGGGTTAGCATTAGGGTTAGGGTTAGGGTTAAGGGATAGGATTAGGGTTAAGTGTTGGGCTTAGTGTTAGGGTTAGCATTAAGGATTAGGGTTAGGGTCTGGGTTAAATGCTTGGGTGCGGGTAATGGTTAGGGTCAGGGTTAAGGTTCACGGATAGTGTTAATGTTAAGGTTTACGGGTAGGTTCAGGGTTAGAGTTAGCATTAGGGCTTAAGGTTAGGATTAGGCGGTAGGTTAGATTTAGGGTTAGATCTAGGCGTTAGGGTAAGGGCTATCGTTAGGGTTAAGAGATAGGGTTAAGTTTAATGCTTAGGATTAGGGTTAGGGTTTGGGGTTAAAGTAAGTGTTAGGGGTTAGGTTTCAGGATCCAAGGTTAGGGTTATTTTTAGCTGTAGTGTTAGGGTTAGGGATAAGGGATCCCATTAGCATTAAGGGTCTTCCTTACTGTAGGGTTAAGGGTTAGGCTTAGAGTAAAAGGTTAAGGTTAGGGTGAGTGTTAAGATTTAGGGTGAGGGTTAACGGTTAGGGTAAAGGTTAAGCGTTAGGGTTAGGGATTAGTGATTAGGGTTTTTGGTTAGTGTTGGGGTTAGCGGTTAGGAGTTAGTGTTTTATGAAGGGGTATGGTTAGAATTAGGAATGGGGTTAGAGTTAGGGTGAGGTATAGGGTTTAGGTTTCGGGGTTAGTTTTAGGGTAAAAGGATAGGATTAGGGTTATGGGTTGGGCTTAGGTTTAGGGTTAAAGTTTACTGCTAGGGTTAGGCATAGGGTTGAATGTTAGGTTTAGGGGTTCTGGTTAGGGTTAGGTGTTAGGTTAGTGTCAGGGTTAGGTCTAGTCGTGAGGGTAAGGTTTAGGGTTAGCTTTAAGAGCTAGGGTTAGGTTTAATGATTAGGATTACGGTTAAGAGTCAGGGTAAGGCTTGGGGGTTAGGGTGAAGGGTTAGGGTCAAGGGTTAGGGTTTTTGTTAGGCATAGCGTTGGGTTTACAAGTAAGGGTTACTGTCAGTGTTAGGGTTGTAGGTAGGGTTACGGTTAGGGTTAGCGGTTTAGAATTAGGGTTAGCGATTAGGTGTCACAGTGATGACTAAGAGATAGAGTTAGAATTATGGGATAGGCTTTGTTCTCAGGAAATGGGTTATGCATTAACGTTAGGATAAGAGGTTAAAGTTAGGCGCACGGTGAGGTTTACGTGTTAAGGGGAGAAATAGGAACAGGGTTGGGTGTTATGTTCAGGGTTAGGGTTATCTGTTAAAGGTATTGTTTATGCTTAGCGCACGGGCCCTGTCTGCATTAGGCGGGCGGGGGGAGATTAGGGGGCTGGGATTGTACCCGGGAACCCACTCTATCATACTCTGGGTATGGGCCCGTGGGTTTCATGCAGGACACAGTGGTAGAGCCTCCTTTCACGCATGGCAAGGGAGGATTGCAGGCTTTCTAAACTCTAAGAAAGCAAGAAGTCTGAGAATTAGATTTAGGGTTAGGATTATGGTTAGGGTTAAGGATGAAGTTTAATGTTATGGTGAGGGCTTAGGGTTAGGGATTAGGGTTAGGGTTAAAGGTTACTCTTAGGTTTAACGGTTACACTTTGGTTTAGGGTTGAGGTTTACGATTAGGGTTAAGATCAGGAGTTAGGGTTTGGTACAGTGTTAGGGTTAAGTGTTAGGTTTAGGGTTGAAGATTAGGATTAGGGTTAGGATTAAAGGTTAGCGTGAGAGTTAACGCTTAGGGTTAAGGTTAGGAGTTAGGGTTTAGGGTTAGGGTTAGGGTTAGGGTTAGTTTTAGGGTTAGAGTTATGTGCTATGGTTTGTTTTAGAGGTTAGGGTTAGATTTACTAGTCACGGTTAGGGTTATGTTTAGGGGTTAACATTAGGGTTAGGGTTAGGGTTAAGGGATAGGATTAGGGTTAAGTGTTGGGCTTAGGGTTAGGGTTTAGTGTTAGGGTTATCATTAAGGATTAGGGTTAGGGTCAGGGTTAAATGCTTGGGTGCGGGTAATGGTTAGGGTCAGGGTTAAGGTTCACGGATAGGGTTAGTGTTAAGGGTTACGGGTAGGTTTAGGGTTCAGGGTTAGAGTTAGCATTAGGACTTAAGGTTAGCATTAGGCGGTAGGTTAGATTTAGGGTTAGATCTAGGCGTTAGGGTAAGGGCTAGCGTTACGGTTAAGAAATAGGGTTAGGTTTAATGCTTAGGATTAGCGTTAGGGTTTGGGGTTAAAGAAAGTGTTAGGGGTTAGGTTTAAGGATCAAAGGTTAGGGTTATTTTTAGCTGTAGTGTTAGGGTTAGGAATAAGGGATCCCATTAGCATTAAGGGTCTTCCTTACTGTAGGGTTAAGGGTTAGGCTTAGAGTTAAAGGTTAAGGTTAGGGTGAGTGTTAAGATTTAGGGTGAGGGTTAACGGTTAGGGTAAAGGTTAAGCGTTAGGGTTAGGGATTAGTGATTACGGTTTTTGGTTAGTGTTAGGGTTAGCAGATAGGAGTTAGTGTTTTCTGAAGGGGTATGGTTAGAATTAGGATTGGGGTTAGAGTTAGGGTGAGGTATAGGGGTAAGGTTTAGGGGTTAGTTTTAGGGTAAAAGGATAGGATTAGGTTTACGGGTTGGTCTTAGGTTTTGGGTTAAAGTTTACTGCTAGGGTTAGGGATAGGGTTCAGGGTTAGCTTTAGGGGTTCTGGTTAGGGTTAGGTGTTAGGTTAGTGTCAGGGTTAGGTCTAGTCGTGAGGGTAAGGTTTAGGGTTAGCTTCAAGAGCTAGGGTTAGGTTTAATGGTTAGGATTAGGATTAGGGTTAAGGGTTAGGGTTATGCTTGGGGGTTAGGGTGAATGGTTAGGGTCAAGGGTTAGGGTTTCTGTTAGGCATAGCGTTGGGGTTAGAAGTAACGGTTACTGTCAGTGTTAGGGTTGTAGGTAGGGGTACGGTTAGGGTTAGCGGTTTAGAATAAGGGTTAGGGATTAGGTGTCACAGTGATGACTAGGAGATAGAGTTAGAATTATGGGATAGGGGTTGTTCTCAGGAAATGGGTTATGCATTAACGTTAGGATAAGAGGTTAAAGTTAGGCGCACAGTGAGGTTTACGTGTTAAGGGGAGAAATAGGAACAGGATTGGGTGTTATGTTCAGGGTTAGGGTTATCTGTTAAAGGTATTGTTTATGCTTAGTGTACGGGCCCTGTCTGCATTAGGGGGGCGGGGGGAGTTTAGGGGGCTCGGATTGTACCCGGGAACCCACTCTATCATACTCTGGGTATGGGCCCGTGGTTTTCATGCAGGACACAGTGGTAGAGCCTCCTTTCACGCATGGCATGGGAGGATTGCAGGCTTTCTAAACTCTAAGAAAGCAAGAAGTCTGAGAATTAGATTTAGGGTTAGGATTCTGGTTAGGGTTAAGGATGAAGTTTAGTGTTAGGGTGAGGGCTTAGGGTTAGGGATTAGAATTAGGGTTAAAGGTTACTCTTAGGTTTAACGGTTACACTTTGGTTTAGGGTTGAGGATTACGTTTAGGGTTAAGATGAGGGGTTAGGGTTTGGTACAGGGTTAGGGTTAAGTGTTAGGTTTAGGGTTGAAGATTAGGATTAGGGTTAGGATTAAAGGTTAGAGTGAGAGTTAACGCTTAGTGTTAAGCTTAAGTATTAGGGTTTAGGGTTAGGGTTAGGGTTAGGGTTAGTTTTAGGGTTAGAGTTATGTGCTATGGTTTGTGTTAGAGTTTAGGTTAGGTTTACTGTTCACGGTTAGGGGTACGATTAGGGGTTAGCATTAGGGTTAGGGTTAGGGTTAGGGTTAAGGGATAGGATTAGGGCTAAGTGTTGGGCTTAGGGTTAGGGTTTAGTGTTAGGGTTATCATTAAGGATTAGGGTTAGGATCAGGGTTAAATGCTTGGGTGCGGGTAATGGTTAGGGTCAGGGTTAAGGTTCACGGATAGGGTTAGTGTTAAGGGTTACAGGTAGGTTCAGGGTTAGAGTTAGCATTAGGGCTTAAGGTTAGGATTGGGCGGTAGGTTAGATTTAGGGTTAGATCTAGGCGTTAGGGTAAGGGCTAGCATTAGGGTTAAGAGATAGGGTTAGGTTTAATGCTTAGGATTAGGGTTAGGGTTTGGGGTTAAAGTAAGTGTTAGGGGTTAGGTTTCAGGATCCAAGGTTAGGGTTATTTTTAGCTGTAGTGTTAGGGTTAGGGATAAGGGATCCCATTAGCATTAAGGGTCTTCCTTACTGTAGGGTTAAGGGTTAGGCTTAGAGTTAAAGGTTAAGGTTAGGGTCAGTGTTAAGATTTAGGGTGAGGGTTAACGGTTAGGGGAAAGCTTAAGCGTTAGGGTTAGGGATTAGTGATTAGGGTTTTTGGTTAGTGTTAGGGTTAGCGGTTAGGAGTTAGTGTTTTATGAAGGGGTATGGTTAGAATTAGGATTGGGGTTAGAGTTAGGGTGAGGTATAGGGGTTAGGTTTAGGGGTTAGTTTTAGGGTAAAAGGATAGGATTAGTGTTAGGGGTTGGGCTTAGGTTTAGGGTTAAAGTTTACTGCTAGGGTTAGGGATACGGTTCAAGGTTAGCTTTAGGGGTTCTGGTTAGGGTTAGGTGTTAGGTTAGTGTCAGGGTTAGGTCTAGTCGTGAGGGTAAGGTTTAGGGTTAGCTTTAAGAGCTAGGGTTAGGTTTAATGGTTAGGATTAGGATTAGGGTTAAGGGTTAGGGTAAGGCTTAGGGGTTAGGGTGAAGGGTTTGGGTCAAGGGTTAGGGTTTTTGTTAGGCATAGCGTTGGGGTTCGAAGTAAGGTTTACTGTCAGTGTTAGGGTTGTAGGTAGGGTTACGGTTAGGGTTAGCGGTTTAGAATTAGGGTTAGGGATTAGGTGTCACAGTGATGACTAGGAGATAGGGTTAGAATTATGGGATAGGGGTTGTTCTCAGGAAATGGGTTATGCATTAACGTTAGGATAAGAGGTTAAAGTTAGGCGCACGGTGAGGTTTACGTGTTAAGGGGAGAAATAGGAACAGGGTTGGGTGTTATGTTCAGGGTTAGGGTTATCTGTTAATGGTATTGTTTATGCTTAGCGCACGGGCCCTGTCTGCATTAGGCAGGCGGGGGGAGTTTAGGGGGCTGGGATTGTACCCGGGAACCCACTCTATCATTCTCTGGGTATAGGCCCGTGGGTTTCATGCAGGACACAGTGGTAGAGCCTCCTTTCACGCATGGCATGGGAGGATTGCTGGCTTTCTAAACTGTAAGAAAGCAAGAAGTCTGAGAATTAGATTTAGGGTTAGGATTATGGTTAGGGTTAAGGATGAAGTTTAGTGTTAGGGTGAGGGCTTAAGGTTAGGGATTAGGGTTAGGGTTAAAGTTACTCTTAGGTTTAACGATTACAGTTCGGTTTAGGGTTGAGGTTTACGGTTAGGGTTAAGATGAGGGGTTAGGGTTTGGTAGACGTTTAGGGTTAAGTGTTAGGTTTAGGGTTGAAGATTAGTATTAGGGTTAGGATTAAAGGTTAGCGTGAGAGTTAACGCTTAGGGTTAGGGTTAAGATTTAGGGTTTAGGGTTAGGTTTAGGGTTAGGGTTAGTTTTAGGGTTAGAGTTATGTGCTATAGATTGTGTTAGAGGTTAGGGTTAGGTTACTTGTCACGGTTAGGGTTACGTTTAGGGGGTAGCATTAGGGTTAGGGTTAGGGTTAAGGGATAGGATTAGGGATAAGTATTGGGCATAGGGTTAGGGTTTAGTGTTAGGGTTAGCATTAAGGATTAGGGTTAGGGTCAGGGTTAAATGTTTGAGTGCGGGTAATGGTTAGGGTCAGGATTAAGGTTCACGGATAGGGTTATTGTTATGGGTTACGGGTAGGTTTAGGGTTCAGGGTTAGTGTTAGCATTAGGGCTTAAGGTTAGGATTAGGCGGTAGGTTAGATTTAGGGTTAAATCTAGGCGTTAGGGTAAGGGCTAGCGTTAGGTTTAAGAGATAGGGTTAGGTTTAATGCTTAGGATTAGGGTTAGGGTTTGGGGTTAAAGTAAGTGTTAGGGGTTAGGTTTAAGGATCCAAGGTTAGGGTTATTTTTAGCTGTAGGGTTAGGGTTAGGGATAAGGGATCCCATTAGCATTAAGGGTCTTCCTTACTGTAGGCTTAAGGGTTAGGCTTAGAGTTAAAGGTTAAGGTTAGGGTCAGTGTTAAGATTTAGGGTGAGGGTTAACGGTTAGGGGAAAGGTTAAGCGTTAGGGTTAGGGATTAGTGATTAGGGTTTTTCGTTAGTGTTAGGGTTAGCAGTTAGGAGTTAGTGTTTTATGAAGGGGTGTGGTTAGAATTAGGATTGGGGTTAGAGTTAGGGTGAGGTATAGGGGTTAGGTTTAGGGGTTAGTTTTAGGGTAAAAGGATAGGATTAGGGTTACGGGTTGGGCTTAGGTTTAGGGTTAAAGTTTACTGCTGGGGTTAGGGATAGGTTTCAGGGTTAGCTTTAGGGGATCTGGTTAGGGTTAAACGCTGAACACCTGCAAATAATTTTCAACGTAGTGGTTAATTGAAAAGCTCTGCGGCATACTTCTTGGAACAAGCCAGTTACCTGTTCCCACGCAAAGAGGAGTATATAGAACCATGGTGGATTTCCAGCTGATGAAGTAAAGGATTATTAAAGGAACGGGATGACCATGGGGATCATCGTTAATTCTCTGAAACAGAATCCGCCCTTTTCACCTGCCAAACACATGCCCACTTCTCCTCTCTGGGGATAATAAAAACTAACCAGCGAACTGACAGAGGGCCTGACCCACCCATCCACATCGACCACACACACACACAAAAAAAACCGTACCCTCCAGCTACTAATTATAATGCTAACTTGCAAAATTTCCCTGCCTTTTAAAACAATGGAAAAATGATGGTGGGATGATACTTAGAAGAATGGCTTCTTGTCTGTCTCCACTAACAAAAATAGGCAACACCAAGTCAGCTACTCCTCAGCATAGTTAGGTCCGTCGCAGCCTTCTTGGGTTTCAGGAGGCACATACAAACGTTATCATAATTATGGTGAAACGCTGAAAACCTGCAAATAATTTTCAACGTACTGGTTAATTTGAAAACTCTCCCGCATACTTCTTGGAACACACCAGGTACCTGTGCCCACGCATAGAGGAGTACATAGAAACATGATGGAATCCCAGCTCATGAAGCAAAGGATTCTTAAAGGAATGAGATGACCATGCGGATCCTGTTTAATTCTCTGAAACAGAATCCGCACTTTTCACCTGCCAAACACATGTCCACTACTCTTCTCTGGGGATAATAAAAACTAACAAGCGATCTGACAGAGGGCCTGAACACCCATCCTGACCGACCCCACAAAAAAAAGTACCCTCCAGCTACTAATTATAATGCCAATATGCAAAATTTCCCTGCATTTTTAAACAATGGAGAAATGATGATGGGATGATACTTAGAAGAATGGCTTCTTGTGAGTCTCCACTGACAAAAATAGGCAACACCAAGTCAGCTACGCCTCAGCATAGTTATGTCCGTAGCAGCCATATTTGGTTTCAGTAGGCACATACACACGTTATCACAATTATGGTGAAACGCTGAAAACCTGCAAAGGATTTTCAACATACTGGTTATTTGAAAAGCTCTGAGGCATACTTCTTGGAACAAGCCAGTTACCTGTTCCCACGTAAAGAGGAGTATATAGAACCATGGTGGATTTCCAGCTGATGAAGTAAAGGATTATTAAAGGAACGGGATGACCATGGGGATCATCGGTAATTCTCTGAAACAGAATCCGCCCTTTTCACCTGCCAAACACATGCCCACTTCTCCTCTCTGGGGATAATAAAAACAAACCAGTGAACTGACAGAGGGCCTGACCAACACATCCACACCGACCCCACAGGAAAAAAAAAAAAAAAAACCGTAGCCTCCAGCTACTAATTATAATGCTAACTTGCAAAATTTTCCTGCATTTTTAAACAATGGAAAAATGATGGTGAGATGACACTTTGAAGAATGGATTCTTGTCAGTCTCCACTAACAGAAATAGACAAAACAAAGTCAGCTACGCCTCAGCATAGTTATGTTCGTGGCAGCCATCTTGGGATTCAGGAGGCAAAAACAAACGTTATCACAATTATGGTGAAACGCTGAACACCTGCAAATAATTTTCAACGTAGTGGTTAATTGAAAAGCTCTGCGGTACTCTTCTTGGAACAAGCCAGTTACCTGTTCCCACGCAAAGAGGAGTATATAGAACCATGGTGGATTTCCAGCTGATGAAGTAAAGGATTATTAAACGAACGGGATGACCATGGGGATCATCGTTAATTCTCTGAAACAGAATCCGCCCTTTTCACCTGCCAAACACATGCCCACTTCTCCTCTCTGGGGATAATAAAAACTAACCAGCGAACTGACAGAGGGCCTGACCACCCCATCCACTTCGACCACACACACACACAAAAAAAACCGTAACCTCCAGCTACTAATTATAATGCTAACTTGCAAAATTTCCCTGCATTTTAAAACAATGGAAAAATGATGGTGGGATGATACTTAGAAGAATGGCTTCTTGTCTGTCTCCACTAACAAAAATAGGCAACACCAAGTCAGCTACTCCTCAGCATAGTTATGTCCGTCGCAGCCTTCTTGGGTTTCAGGAGGCACAAACAAACGTTATCAAAATTATGGTTAAACGCTGAACACCTGCAAATAATTTTCAACGTACTGGTTAATTGAAAAGCTCTGCGGCATACTTCTTGGAACAAGCCAGTTACCTGTTCCCACGCAAAGAGGAGTATATAGAACCATGGTGGATTTCCAGCTGATGAAGTAAAGGATTATTAAAGGAACGGGATGACCATGGGGATCATCGGTAATTCTCTGAAACAGAATCCGCCCTTTTCACCTGCCAAACACGTGCCCACTTCTCCTCTCTGGGGATAATAAAAACTAACCAGCGAACTGACAGAGGGCCTGACCCACCCATCCACATCGACCACACACACACACAAAAAAAAACCGTACCCTCCAGCTACTAATTATAATGCTAACTTGCAAAATTTCCCTGCCTTTTAAAACAATGGAAAAATGGTGGTGGGATGATACTTAGAAGAATGGCTTCTTGTCAGTCTGCACGAACAAAAATAGGCAACACCAAGTCAGCTACTCCTCAGCATAGTTATGTCCGTCGCAGCCTTCTTGGGTTTCAGGAGGCACATACAAACGTTATCAAAATTATGGTGAAACGCTGAAAACCTGCAAATAATTTTCAACGTACTGGTTAATTTGAAAACTCTCCCGCATACTTCTTGGAACAAGCCAGGTCCCTGTGCCCACGCATAGAGGAGTATATAGAAACATGGTGGAATCCCAGCTGATGAAGCAAAGGATTCTTAAAGGAATGAGATGACCATGCGGATCCTGTTTAATTCTCTGAAACAGAATCCGCACTTTTCACCTGCCAAACACATGCCCACTACTCTTCTCTGGAGATAACAAAAACAAACCAGCGATCTGACAGAGGGCCTGAACACCCATCCTGACCGACCCCACAAAAAAAAAAAGTACCCTCCAGCTGCTAATTCTAATGCCTATTTGCAAAATTTCCCTGCATTTTTAAACAATGGAGAAATGATGGTGGGATGATACTTAGAAGAATGGCTTCTTGTCAGTCTGCACGAACAAAAATAGGCAACACCAAGTCAGCTACTCCTCAGCATAGTTATGTCCGTCGCAGCCTTCTTGGGTTTCAGGAGGCACATACAAACGTTATCAAAATTATGGTGAAACGCTGAAAACCCGCAAATAATTTTCAACGTACTGGTTAATTTGAAAACTCTCCAGCATACTTCTTGGAACACCCCAGGTACCTGTGCCCACGCATTGAGGAGTATAAAGTAACATGGTGGAATCCCAGCTGATGAAGCAAAGGATTCTTAAAGGAATGAGATGACCATGCGGATCCTGTTTAATTCTCTGAAACAGAATCCGCCCTTTTCACCTGCCAAACACATGCCCACTACTCTTCTCTGGGGATAATAAAAACAAACCAGCGATCTGACAGAGGGCCTGAACACCCATCCTGACCGACCCCACAAAGAAAAAAGTACCCTCCAGCTACTAATTATAATGCCAATTTGCAAAATTTCCCTGCATTTTTAAACAATGGAGAAATGATGGTGGGATGCTACTTAGAAGAATGGCTTCTTGTCAGTCTCCACTGACAAAAATAGGCAACACCAAGTCACCTACACCTCGGCATAGTTATGTCCGTAGCAGCCATATTTGGTTTCAGTAGGCACATACACACGTTATAACAATTATGGTGAAACGCTGAAAACCTGCAAAGGATTTTCAACATACTGGTTAATTGAAAAGCTCTGAGGCATACTTCTTGGAACAAGCCAGTTTCCTGTGCCCACGCATAGAGAAGTATATAGAACCATGGTGGATTCCCAGCTCATGAAGGAAAGGATTCTTAAAGCAACGGGATTACCATGCGGATCCTGTTTAATTCTCTGAAACAGATCCGCAGTTTTCACCTGCCAAACACATACCCACTTGTCCTCTCTGGGGATAATAAAAACAAACCAGTGAACTGACAGAGGCCCTGACCAACACATCCACACCGACCCCACAGGAAAAAAAAAAAAAAAACCGTAGCCTCCAGGTACTAATTATAATGCTAACTTGCAAAATTTTCCTGCATTTTTAAACAACGGAAAAATGATGGTGAGATGATACTTAGAAGAATGGATTCTTGTCAGTCTCCACTAACAAAAATAGGCAACACCAAGTCAGCTACTCCTCAGCATAGTTATGTCCGTCGCAGCCTTCTTGGGTTTCAGGAGGCACAAACAAACGTTATCACAATTATGGTGAAACGCTGAACACCTGCAAATAATTTTCAACGTAGTGGTTAATTGAAAAGCTCTGCGGCATACTTCTTGGAACAAGCCAGTTACCTGTTCCCACGCAAAGAGGAGTATATAGAACCATGGTGGATTTCCAGCTGATGAAGTAAAGGATTATTAAAGGAACGGGATGACCATGGGGATCATCGTTAATTCTCTGAAACAGAATCCGCCCTTTTCACCTGCCAAACACATGCCCACTTCTCCTCTCTGGGGATAATAAAAACTAACCAGCGAACTGACAGAGGGCCTGACCCCCCCATCCACATCGACCACACACACAAAAAAAAAAACCGTACCCTCCAGCTACTAATTATAATGCTAACTTGCAAAATTTCCCTGCATTTTAAAACAATGGAAAAATGGTGGTGGGATGATACTTAGAAGAATGGCTTCTTGTCAGTCTCCACTAACAAAAATAGGCAACACCAAGTCAGCTACTCCTCAGCATAGTTATGTCCGTCACAGCCTTCTTGGGTTTCAGGAGGCACAAACAAACGTTATCACAATTGTGGTGAAACGCTGAAAACCTGCAAATAATTTTCAACGTACTGGTTAATTTGAAAACTCTCCAGCATACTTCCTGGAACAAGCCAGGTCCCTGTGCCCACGCATAGATGAATATATAGAAACATGGTGGAATCCCAGCTGATGAAGCAAAGGATTCTTAAAGGAATGAGATGACCATGCGGATCCTGTTTAATTCTCTGAAACAGAATCCGCACTTTTCACCTACCAAACACATGCCCACTACTCTTCTCTGGGGATAATAAAAACAAACGAGCGATCTGACAGATGTCCTGAACACCCATCGTGACCGACCCCACAAAAAAAAAGTACCCTCCAGCTACTAATTATAATGCCAATTTGCAAAATTTCCCTGCATTTTTAAACAATGGAGAAATGATGGTGGGATGATACTTAGAAGAATGGCTTCTTGTCAGTCTCCACTGACAAAAATAGGCAACACCAAGTCAGCTACGCCTCAGCATAGTTATGTCCGTAGCAGCCATATTTGGTTTCAGTAGGCACATACACACGTTATCACAATTATGGTGAAACGCTGAAAACCTGCAAAGGATTTTCAACATACTGGTTAATTGAAAAGCTCTGAGGCATACTTCTTGGAACAAGCCACTTTCCTGTGCCCACGCATAGAGAAGTATATAGAACCATGGTGGATTCCCAGCTCATGAAGCAAAGGATTCTTAAAGGAACGGGATTACCATGCGGATCCTGTTTAATTCTCTGAAACAGATCCGCAGTTTTCACCTGCCAAACACATACCCACTCGTCCTCTCTGGGGATAATAAAAACAAACCAGCGAACTGACAGAGGGCCTGACCAACACATCCACACCGACTCCACAGGAAAAAAAGAAAAAAACCGTAGCCTCCAGGTACTAATTATAATGCTAACTTTCAAAATTTTCCTGCATTGTTAAACAACGGAAAAATGATGGTGAGATGATACTTAGAAGAATGGATTCTTGTCAGTCTCCACTAACAAAAGTAGGCAACACCAAGTCAGCTACTCCTCAGCATAGTTATGTCCGTCGCAGCCTTCTTGGGTTTCAGGAGGCACAAACAAACGTTATCACAATTATGGTGAAACGCTGAACACCTGCAAATAATTTTCAACGTAGTGGTTAATTGAAAAGCTCTGCGGCATACATCTTGGAACAAGCCAGTTACCTGTTCCCACGGAAAGAGGAGTATATAGAACCATGGTGGATTTCCAGCTGATGAAGTAAAGGATTATTAAAGGAACGGGATGACCATGGGGATCATCGTTAATTCTCTGAAACAGAATTCGCCCTTTTCACCTGCCAAACACATGCCCACTTCTCCTCTCTGGGGATAATAAAAACTAACCAGCGAACTGACAGAGGGCCTGACCCCCCCATCCACATCGACCACACACAAAAAAAAAAAACACGTACCCTCCAGCTACTAATTATAATGCTAACTTGCAAAATTTCCCTGCATTTTAAAACAATGGAAAAATGGTGGTGGGATGATACTTAGAAGAATGGCTTCTTGTCAGTCTCCACTAACAAAAATAGGCAACACCAAGTCAGCTACTCCTCAGCATAGTTATGTCCGTCGCATCCTTCTTGGGTTTCAGGAGGCACAAACAAACGTTATCACAATTACGGTGAAACGCTGAACACCTGCAAATAATTTTCAACGTAGTGGTTAATAGAAAAGCTCTGTGGCATACTTCTTGGAACAAGCCAGTTACCTGTTCCCACGCAAAGAGGAGTATATAGAACCATGGTGGATTTCCAGCTGATGAAGTAAAGGATTATTAAAGGAACGGGATGACCATGGGGATCATCGTTAATTCTCTGAAACAGAATCCGCCCTTTTCACCTGCCAAACACATGCCCACTTCTCCTCTCTGGGGATAATAAAAACTAACCAGTGAACTGACAGAGGGCCTGAGCCCCCCATCCACATCGACCACACACACACACAAAAAAAACGTACCCTCCAGCTACTAATTATAATGCTAACTTGCAAAATTTCCCTGCATTTTAAAACAATGGAAAAATGGTGGTGGGATGATACTTAGAAGAATGGCTTCTTGTCAGTCTCCACTAACAAAAATAGGCAATACCAAGTCAGCTACTCCTCAGCATAGTTATGTCCGCCGCAGCCTTCTTGGGTTTCAGGAGGCACAAACAAACGTTATCACAATTACGGTGAAACGCTGAACACCTGCAAATAATTTTCAACGTAGTGGTTAATAGAAAAGCTCTGTGGCATACTTCTTGGAACAAGCCAGTTACCTGTTCCTACGCAAAGAGGAGTATATAGAACCATGGTGGATTTCCAGCTGATGAAGTAAAGGATTATTAAAGGAACGGGATGACCATGGGGATCATCGTTAATTCTCTGAAACAGAATCCGCCCTTTTCACCTGCCAAACACATGCCCACTTGTCCTCTCTGGGGATAATAAAAACTAACCAGCGAACTGACAGAGGGCCTGACCCCCCCATCCACATCGACCACACACAAAAAAAAAAAAAGTACCCTCCAGCTACTAATTATAATGCTAACTTGCAAAATTTCCCTGCATTTTAAAACAATGGAAAAATGGTGGTGGGATGATACTTAGAAGAATGGCTTCTTGTCTGTCTCCACTAACAAAAATAGGCAACACCAAGTCAGCTACTCCTCAGCATAGTTATGTCCGTCGCATCCTTCTTGGGTTTCAGGAGGCACAAACAAACGTTATCACAATTATGGTGAAACGCTGAACACCTGCAAATAATTTTCAACGTAGTGGTTAATTGAAAAGCTCTGCGGCATACATCTTGGAACAAGCCAGTTACCTGTTCCCACGGAAAGAGGAGTATATAGAACCATGGTGGATTTCCAGCTGATGAAGTAAAGGATTATTAAAGGAACGGGATGACCATGGGGATCATCGTTAATTCTCTGAAACAGAATTCGCCCTTTTCACCTGCCAAACACATGCCCACTTCTCCTCTCTGGGGATAATAAAAACTAACCAGCGAACTGACAGAGGGCCTGACCCCCCCATCCACATCGACCACACACAAAAAAAAAAAAACACGTACCCTCCAGCTACTAATTATAATGCTAACTTGCAAAATTTCCCTGCATTTTAAAACAATGGAAAAATGGTGGTGGGATGATACTTAGAAGAATGGCTTCTTGTCAGTCTCCACTAACAAAAATAGGCAACACCAAGTCAGCTACTCCTCAGCATAGTTATGTCCGTCGCATCCTTCTTGGGTTTCAGGAGGCACAAACAAACGTTATCACAATTACGGTGAAACGCTGAACACCTGCAAATAATTTTCAACGTAGTGGTTAATAGAAAAGCTCTGTGGCATACTTCTTGGAACAAGCCAGTTACCTGTTCCCACGCAAAGAGGAGTATATAGAACCATGGTGGATTTCCAGCTGATGAAGTAAAGGATTATTAAAGGAACGGGATGACCATGGGGATCATCGTTAATTCTCTGAAACAGAATCCGCCCTTTTCACCTGCCAAACACATGCCCACTTCTCCTCTCTGGGGATAATAAAAACTAACCAGTGAACTGACAGAGGGCCTGAGCCCCCCATCCACATCGACCACACACACACAAAAAAAAAACGTACCCTCCAGCTACTAATTATAATGCTAACTTGCAAAATTTCCCTGCATTTTAAAACAATGGAAAAATGGTGGTGGGATGATACTTAGAAGAATGGCTTCTTGTCAGTCTCCACTAACAAAAATAGGCAATACCAAGTCAGCTACTCCTCAGCATAGTTATGTCCGCCGCAGCCTTCTTGGGTTTCAGGAGGCACAAACAAACGTTATCACAATTACGGTGAAACGCTGAACACCTGCAAATAATTTTCAACGTAGTGGTTAATAGAAAAGCTCTGTGGCATACTTCTTGGAACAAGCCAGTTACCTGTTCCTACGCAAAGAGGAGTATATAGAACCATGGTGGATTTCCAGCTGATGAAGTAAAGGATTATTAAAGGAACGGGATGACCATGGGGATCATCGTTAATTCTCTGAAACAGAATTCGCCCTTTTCACCTGCCAAACACATGCCCACTTGTCCTCTCTGGGGATAATAAAAACTAACCAGCGAACTGACAGAGGGCCTGACCCCCCCATCCACATCGACCACACACAAAAAAAAAAAAAGTACCCTCCAGCTACTAATTATAATGCTAACTTGCAAAATTTCCCTGCATTTTAAAACAATGGAAAAATGGTGGTGGGATGATACTTAGAAGAATGGCTTCTTGTCTGTCTCCACTAACAAAAATAGGCAACACCAAGTCAGCTACTCCTCAGCATAGTTATGTCCGTCGCAGCCTTCTTGGGTTTCAGGAGGCACATACAAACATTATCAAAATTATGGTGAAACGCTGAAAACCTACAAATAATTTTCAACGTACTGGTTAATTTGAAAACTCTCCAGCATACTTCTTGGAACAAGCCAGGTCCCTGTGCCCACGCATAGAGGAGTATATAGAAACATGGTGGAATCCCAGCTGATGAAGCAAAGGATTCTTAAAGGAATGAGATGACCATGCGGATCCTGTTTAATTCTCTGAAGCAGAATCCGCACTTTTCACCTACCAAACACATGCCCACTACTCTTCTCTGGGGATAATAAAAACTAACCAGCGATCTGACAGAGGGCCTGAACACCCATCCTGACCGACCCCACAAAAAAAAACTACCCTCCAGCTACTAATTATAATGCCAATTTGCAAAATTTCCCTGCATTTTTAAACAATGGAGAAATGATGGTGGGATGATACTTAGAAGAATGGCTTCTTGTCAGTCTCCACTGACAAAAATAGGCAACGCCAAGTCAGCTACGCCTCAGCATAGTTATGTCCGTAGCAGCCATATTTGGTTTCAGTAGGCACATACACACGTTATCACAATTATGGTGAAACGCTGAAAACCTGCAAAGGATTTTCAACATACTGGTTAATTGAAAAGCTCTGAGGCATACTTCTTGGAACAAGCCAGTTTCCTGTGCCCACGCATAGAGAAGTATATAGAACCATGGTGGATTCCCAGCTCATGAAGCAAAGGATTCTTGAAGTAACGGGATTACCATGCAGATCCTGTTTAATTCTCTGAAACAGATCCGCAGTTTTCACCTGCCATACTAATACCCACTTCTCCTCTCTGGGGATAATAAAAACAAACCAGCGAACTGACAGAGGGCCTGACCAACACATCCACACCGACCCCACTGCAAAAAAAAAAAAAAACACCGTAGCCTCCAGCTACTAATTATAATGCTAACTTGCAAAATTTTCCTGCATTTTTAAACAATGGAAAAATGAGGGTGAGATGATACTTAGAAGAATGGATTCTTGTCAGTCTCCACTAATAAAAATAAGCAAAACCAAGTCAGCTACGCCTCAGCATAGTTATGTCCGTCGCAGCCTTCTTGGGTTTCAGGAGGCACAAACAAACGTTATCACAATTATGGTGAAACGGTGAACACGTGCAAATAATTTTCAATGTAGTGGTTAATTGAAAAGCTCTGTGGCATACTTCTTGGAACAAGCCAGTTACCTGTTCCCACGCAAAGATGAGTATATAGAACCATGGTGGATTTCCAGCTGATGAAGTAAAGGATTATTAAAGGAAAGGGATGACCATGGGGATCATCGTTAATTCTCTGAAACAGAATCCACCCTTTTCACCTTCCAAACACATGCCCACTTCTCCTCTCTGGGGATAATAAAAACTAACCAGCGAACTGACAGAGGGCCTGACCCCCCCATCCACATCGACCACACACACAAAAAAAACCGTACCCTCCAGCTACTAATTATAATGCTAACTTGCAAAATTTCCCTGCATTTGAAAACAATGGAAAATGGTGGTGGGATGATACTTAGAAGAATGGCTTCTTGTCTGTCTCCACTAACAAAAATAGGCAACACCAAGTCAGCTACTCCTCAGCATAGTTATGTCCGTCACAGCCTTCTTGGGTTTCAGGAGGCACAAACAAACGTTATCACAATTATGGTGAAACGCTGAACACCTGCAAATAATATTCTACGTAGTGGTTAATTGAAAAGCTCTGCGGCATACTTCTTGGAACAAGCCAGTTACCTGTTCCCACGCATAGAGGGGTATATAGAACCATGGTGGATTTCCAGCTGATGAAGCAAAGGATTCTTAAAGGAATGAGATGACCATGCGGATCCTGTTTAATTCTCTGAAACAGAATCCGCACTTTTCACCTGCCAAACACATGCCCACTTCTCCTCTCTGGGGAAAATAAAAAGAAACCAGTGAATTGACAGATGGCCTGACCAACCCATCCACACTGACCCCAAAAAAAAAAAAAAAAGTACCCTCCAGCTACTAATTATAATGCTAACTTGCAAAATTTCCCTGCATTTTTAAACAATGGAAAAATGATGGTGGGATGATACTTAGAAGAATGGCTTCTTGTCAGTCTCCACTAACAAAAATAGGCCACACGAAGTCAGCTACGCCTCAGGATACTTATGTCCTTGGCAGCCATATTGGGTTTCAGGAGACACATACACACGTTATCACAATTATGGTGAAACGCTGAAAACCTGCAAAGGATTTTCAACATACTGGTTAATTGAAAAGCTCTGAGGCATACTTCATGGAACAAGCCACTTTCCTGTGCCCAAGCATAGAGAAGTATGTAGAACCATGGTGGATTCCCAGCTCATGAAGCAAAGGATTCTTAAAGGAACGGGATTACCATGCGGAACCTGTTTAATTCTCTGAAACAGATCCGCAGTTTTCACCTGCCATACTAATACCCACTTCTCCTCTCTGGGGATAATAAAAACAAACCTGCGAACTGACAGAGGACCTGACCAACACATCCACACCGACGCCTCAGGAAAAAAAAAAAAAACACCGTAGCCTCCAGCTACTAATTATAATGCTAACTTGCAAAATTTTCCTGCATTTTTCAACAATGGAAAAATGATGGTGAGATGACACTTAGAAGAATGGATTCTTGTCAGTCTCCACTAACAAAAATAGGCAAAACCAAGTCAGCTACGCCTCAGCATCGTTATGTTCGTGGCAGCCATCTTGGTTTTCAGGAGGCACAAACAAACGTTATCACAATTATGATGAAACGCTGAACACCTGCAAATCATTTTCAACGTACTGGTTAATTGAAAAGCTCTGCGGCATACTTCTTGGAACAAGCCAGTACCTGTGCCCACGCACAGAGGATTATATAGAAACATGGTGGAATCCCAGCTGATGAAGCAAAGGATTCTTAAAGGAATGAGATGACCATGCGGATCCTGTTTAATTCTCTGAAACAGAATCCGGACTTTTCACCTGCCTAACACATGCCCACTTCTCCTCTCTGGGGATAATAAAAACAAACCAGTGAATTGACAGATGGCCTTACCAACCCATCCACACTGACCCCACAAAAAAAAAAAAAATACCCTCCAGCTACTAATTATAATGCTAACTTGCAAAATTTCCCTGCATTTTTAAACAATGGAAAAATGATGGTGGGATGCTTCTTAGATGAATGGCTTCTTGTCAGTCTCCACTATCAAAAATTGGCAACACGAAGTCAGCCACGCCTCAGCATACTTATGTCCTTGACAGCCATATTGGGTTTCAGGAGACACATACACAGGTTATCACAATTATGGTGAAACGCTGAAAAACCTGCAAAGGATTTTCAACATACTGGTTAATTGAAAAGCTCTGAGGCATACTTTTTGGAACAAGCCAGTTTCCTTTGCCCACGCATAGAGAAGTATATAGAACCATGGTGGATTCCCAGCTCATGAAGCAAAGGATTCTTAAAGGAACGGGATTACCATGCGGATCCTGTTTAATTCTCTGAAACAGATCCGCAGTTTTCACCTGCCATACTAATACCCACTTCTCCTCTCTGGGGATAATAAAAACAAACCAGCGTACTGACAGAGGGCCTGACCAACACATTCACACGACCCCACAGGAAAAAAAAAAAAAAACACCGTAGCCTGCAGCTACTAATTATAATGCTAACTTGCAAAATTTTCCTGCATTTTTAAACAATGGAAAAATGATGGTGAGATGATACTTAGAAGAATGGATTCTTGTCAGTCTCCACTAACAAAAATAGGCAAAACCAAGTCAGCTACGCCTCAGCATAGTTATGTCCGTCGCAGCCTTCTTGGGTTTCAGGAGGCACAAACAAACGTTATCACAAATATGGTGAAATGCTGAACACCTCCAAATAATTTTCAACGTAGTGGTTAATTGAAAAGCTCTGCGGCATACTTCTTGGAACAAGCCAGTTTCCTGTTCCCACGCAAAGAGGAGTATATAGAACCATGGTGGATTTCCAGCTGATGAAGTAAAGGATTATTAAAGGAACGGGATGACCATGGGGATCATCGTTAATTCTCTGAAACAGAATCCGCCCTTTTCACCTGCCAAACACATGCCCACTTCTCCTCTCTGGGGATAATAAAAACTAACCAGCGAACTGACAGAGGGCCTGATCCCCCCATCCACATCGACCACACACACACAAAAAAAAAAACCGTTCCCTCCAGCTACTAATTATAATGCTAACTTGCAAAATTTCCCTCCATTTTAAAACAATGGAAAAAGGGTCGTGGGATGATACTTAGAAAAATGGCTTCTTGTCAGTCTCCACTAACAAAAATAGGCAACACCAAGTCAGCCACTCCTTAGCATAGTTATGTCCATCGCAGCCTTCTTGGGTTTCAGGAGGCACAAACAAACGTTATCACAATTATGGTGAAACGCTGAACACCTGCAAATAATTTTCAACGTAGTGGTTAATTGAAAAGCTCTGGGGCATACTTCCTGGAACAAGCCAGTTACCTGTTCCCACGCAAAGAGGAGTATATAGAACCATGGTGGATTTCCAGCTGATGAAGTAAAGGATTATTAAAGGAACGGGATGACCATGGGGATCATCGTTAATTCTCTGAAACAGAATCCGCCCATTTCACCTGCCAAACACATGCCCACTTCTCCTCTCTGGGGATAATAAAAACTAACCAGCGAACTGACAGAGGGCCTGACCACCCCATCCACATCGACCACACACAAAAAAAAACTGTACCCTCCAGCTACTAATTATAATGCTAACTTGCAAAATTTCCCTGCCTTTTTATACAATGGAAAAATGGTGGTGGGATGATACGTAGAAGAATGGCTTCTTGTCTGTCTCCACTAACAAAAATAGGCAACACCAAGTCAGCTACTCCTCAGCATAGTTATGTCCGTTGCAGCCTTCTTGGGTTTCAGGAGGCACATACAAACGTTATCAAAATTATGGTGAAACGCTGAAAACCCGCAAATAATTTTCAACGTACAGGTTAATTTGAAAACTCTCCAGCATACTTCTTGGAACACCCCAGGTACCTGTGCCCACGCATTGAGGAGTATAAAGTAACATGGTGGAATCCCAGCTGATGAAGCAAAGGATTCTTAAAGGAATGAGATGACCATGCGGATCCTGTTTAATTCTCTGAAACAGAATCCGCCCTTTTCACCTGCCAAACACATGCCCACTACTCTTCTCTGGGGATAATAAAAACAAACCAGCGATCTGACAGAGGGCCTGAACACCCATCCTGACCGACCCCACAAAGAAAAAAGTACCCTCCAGCTACTAATTATAATGCCAATTTGCAAAATTTCCCTGCATTTTTAAACAATGGAGAAATGATGGTGGGATGCTACTTAGAAGAATGGCTTCTTGTCAGTCTCCACTGACAAAAATAGGCAACACCAAGTCACCTACACCTCGGCATAGTTATGTCCGTAGCAGCCATATTTGGTTTCAGTAGGCACATACACACGTTATCACAATTATGGTGAAACGCTGAAAACCTGCAAAGGATTTTCAACATACTGGTTAATTGAAAAGCTCTGAGGCATACTTCTTGGAACAAGCCAGTTTCCTGTGCCCACGCATAGAGAAGTATATAGAACCATGGTGGATTCCCAGCTCATGAAGGAAAGGATTCTTAAAGGAACGGGATTACCATGCGGATCCTGTTTAATTCTCTGACACAGATCCGCAGTTTTCACCTGCCAAACACATACCCACTTGTCCTCTCTGGGGATAATAAAAACAAACCAGTGAACTGACAGAGGCCCTGACCAACACATCCACACCGACCCCACAGGAAAAAAAAAAAAAAAACCGTAGCCTCCAGGTACTAATTATAATGCTAACTTGCAAAATTTTCCTGCATTTTTAAACAACGGAAAAATGATGGTGAGATGATACTTAGAAGAATGGATTCTTGTCAGTCTCCACTAACAAAAATAGGCAACACCAAGTCAGCTACTCCTCAGCATAGTTATGTCCGTCGCAGCCTTCTTGGGTTTCAGGAGGCACAAACAAACGTTATCACAATTATGGTGAAACGCTGAACACCTGCAAATAATTTTCAACGTAGTGGTTAATTGAAAAGCTCTGCGGCATACTTCTTGGAACAAGCCAGTTACCTGTTCCCACGCAAAGAGGAGTATATAGAACCATGGTGGATTTCCAGCTGATGAAGTAAAGGATTATTAAAGGAACGGGATGACCATGGGGATCATCGTTAATTCTCTGAAACAGAATCCGCCCTTTTCACCTGCCAAACACATGCCCACTTCTCCTCTCTGGGGATAATAAAAACTAACCAGCGAACTGACAGAGGGCCTGACCCCCCCATCCACATCGACCACACACACAAAAAAAAAAACCGTACCCTCCAGCTACTAATTATAATGCTAACTTGCAAAATTTCCCTGCATTTTAAAACAATGGAAAAATGGTGGTGGGATGATACTTAGAAGAATGGCTTCTTGTCAGTCTCCACTAACAAAAATAGGCAACACCAAGTCAGCTACTCCTCAGCATAGTTATGTCCGTCACAGCCTTCTTGGGTTTCAGGAGGCACAAACAAACGTTATCACAATTGTGGTGAAACGCTGAAAACCTGCAAATAATTTTCAACGTACTGGTTAATTTGAAAACTCTCCAGCATACTTCCTGGAACAAGCCAGGTCCCTGTGCCCACGCATAGATGAATATATAGAAACATGGTGGAATCCCAGCTGATGAAGCAAAGGATTCTTAAAGGAATGAGATGACCATGCGGATCCTGTTTAATTCTCTGAAACAGAATCCGCACTTTTCACCTACCAAACACATGCCCACTACTCTTCTCTGGGGATAATAAAAACTAACCAGCGATCTGACAGATGTCCTGAACACCCATCGTGACCGACCCCACAAAAAAAAAGTACCCTCCAGCTACTAATTATAATGCCAATTTGCAAAATTTCCCTGCATTTTTAAACAATGGAGAAATGATGGTGGGATGATACTTAGAAGAATGGCTTCTTGTCAGTCTCCACTGACAAAAATAGGCAACACCAAGTCAGCTACGCCTCAGCATAGTTATGTCCGTAGCAGCCATATTTGGTTTCAGTAGGCACATACACACGTTATCACAATTATGGTGAAACGCTGAAAACCTGCAAAGGATTTTCAACATACTGGTTAATTTAAAAGCTCTGAGGCATACTTCTTGGAACAAGCCAGTTTCCTGTGCCCATGCATAGAGAAGTATATAGAACCATGGTGGATTCCCACCTCATGAAGCAAAGGATTCTTGAAGGACCGGGATTACCATGCAGATCCTGTTTAATTCTCTGTAACAGATCCGCAGTTTTCACCTGCCATACTAATACCCACTTCTCCTCTCTGGGGATAATAAAAACAAACCAGCGAACTGACAGAGGGCCTGACCAACACATTCACTCCGACCCCACAGGAAAAAAAAAAAAACACCGTAGCCTCCAGCTACTAATTATAATGCTAACTTGCAAAATTTTCCTGCATTTTTAAACAATGGAAAAATGATGGTGAGATGATACTTAGAAGAATGGATTCTTGTCAGTCTCCACTAACAAAAATAGGCAAAACCAAGTCAGCTACGCCTCAGCATAGTTATGTCCGTCGCAGCCTTCTTGGGTTTCAGGAGGCACAAACAAACGTTATCACAAATATGGTGAAATGCTGAACACCTCCAAATAATTTTCAACGTAGTGGTTAATTGAAAAGCTCTGCGGCATACTTCTTGGAACAAGCCAGTTTCCTGTTCCCACGCAAAGAGGAGTATATAGAACCGTGGTGGATTTCCAGCTGATGAAGTAAAGGATTATTAAAGGAACGGGATGACCATGGGGATCATCGTTAATTCTCTGAAACAGAATCCGCCCTTTTCACCTGCCAAACACATGCCCACTTCTCCTCTCTGGGGATAATAAAAACTAACCAGCGAACTGACAGAGGGCCTGATCCCCCCATCCACATCGACCACACACACACACAAAAAAAAACCGTACCCTCCAGCTACTAATTATAATGCTAACTTGCAAAATTTCCCTCCATTTTAAAACAATGGAAAAAGGATCGTGGGATGATACTTAGAAAAATGGCTTCTTGTCAGTCTCCACTAACAAAAATAGGCAACACCAAGTCAGCCACTCCTTAGCATAGTTATGTCCATCGCAGCCTTCTTGCGTTTCAGGAGGCACAAACAAACGTTATCACAATTATGGTGAAACGCTGAACACCTGCAAATAATTTTCAACGTAGTGGTTAATTGAAAAGCTCTGGGGCATACTTCCTGGAACAAGCCAGTTACCTGTTCCCACGCAAAGAGGAGTATATAGAACCATGGTGGATTTCCAGCTGATGAAGTAAAGGATTATTAAAGGAACGGGATGACCATGGGGATCATCGTTAATTCTCTGAAACAGAATCCGCCCATTTCACCTGCCAAACACATGCCCACTTCTCCTCTCTGGGGATAATAAAAACTAACCAGCGAACTGACAGAGGGCCTGACCACCCCATCCACATCGACCACACACAAAAAAAAACTGTACCCTCCAGCTACTAATTATAATGCTAACTTGCAAAATTTCCCTGCCTTTTTATACAAAGGAAAAATGGTGGTGGGATGATACGTAGAAGAATGGCTTCTTGCCTGTCTCCACTAACAAAAATAGGCAACACCAAGTCAGCTACTCCTCAGCATAGTTAGGTCCGTAGCAGCCTTCTTGGGTTTCAGGAGGCACATACAAACGTTATCAAAATTATGGTGAAACGCTGAAAACCCGCAAATAATTTTCAACGTACTGGTTAATTTGAAAACTCTCCAGCATACTTCTTGGAACACCCCAGGTACCTGTGCCCACGCATTGAGGAGTATATAGTAACATGGTGGAATCCCAGCTGATGAAGCAAAGGATTCTTAAAGGAATGAGATGACCATGCGGATCCTGTTTAATTCTCTGAAACAGAATCCGCACTTTTCACCTGCCAAACACATGCCCACTACTCTTCTCTGGGTATAATAAAAACAAACCAGCGATCTGACACAGGGCCTGAACACCCATCCTGACCGACCCGACAAAAAAAAAAAGTACCCTCCAGCTACTAATTATAATGCCAATTTGCAAAATTTCCCTGCATTTTTAAACAATGGAGAAATGATGGTGGGATGATACTTAGAAGAATGGCTTCTTGTCAGTCTCCACTGACAAAAATAGGCAACACCAAGTCAGCTACGCCTCAGCATAGTTATGTCCTTGGCAGCCATATTGGGTTTCAGTAGGCACATACACACGTTATCACAATTATGGTGAAACGCTGAAAACCTGCAAAGGATTTTCAACATACTGGTTAATTGAAAAGCTCTGAGGCATACTTCATGGAACAAGCCACTTTCCTGTGCCCAAGCATAGAGAAGTATGTAGAACCATGGTGGATTCCCAGCTCATGAAGCAAAGGATTCTTAAAGGAACGGGATTACCATGCGGAACCTGTTTAATTCTCTGAAACAGATCCGCAGTTTTCACCTGCCATACTAATAACCACTTCTCCTCTCTGGGGATAATAAAAACAAACCTGCGAACTGACAGAGGACCTGACCAACACATCCACACCGACGCCTCAGAAAAAAAAAAAAAAAACACCGTAGCCTCCAGCTACTAATTATAATGCTAACTTGCAAAATTTTCCTGCATTTTTCAACAATGGAAAAATGATGGTGAGATGACACTTAGAAGAATGGATTCTTGTCAGTCTCCACTAACAAAAATAGGCAAAACCAAGTCAGCTACGCCTCAGCATCGTTATGTTCGTGGCAGCCATCTTGGTTTTCAGGAGGCACAAACAAACGTTATCACAATTATGATGAAACGCTGAACACCTGCAAATCATTTTCAACGTACTGGTTAATTGAAAAGCTCTGCGGCATACTTCTTGGAACAAGCCAGTACCTGTGCCCACGCACAGAGGATTATATAGAAACATGGTGGAATCCCAGCTGATGAAGCAAAGGATTCTTAAAGGAATGAGATGACCATGCGGATCCTGTTTAATTCTCTGAAACAGAATCCGGACTTTTCACCTGCCTAACACATGCCCACTTCTCCTCTCTGGGGATAATAAAAACAAACCAGTGAATTGACAGATGGCCTTACCAACCCATCCACACTGACCCCACAAAAAAAAAAAAATACCCTCCAGGTACTAATTATAATGCTAACTTGCAAAATTTCCCTGCATTTTTAAACAATGGAAAAATGATGGTGGGATGCTTCTTAGATGAATGGCTTCTTGTCAGTCTCAACTATCAAAAATTGGCAACACGAAGTCAGCCACGCCTCAGCATACTTATGTCCTTGACAGCCATATTGGGTTTCAGGAGACACATACACAGGTTATCACAATTATGGTGAAACGCTGAAAAACCTGCAAAGGATTTTCAACATACTGGTTAATTGAAAAGCTCTGAGGCATACTTCTTGGAACAAGCCAGTTTCCTTTCCCCACGCATAGAGAAGTATATAGAACCATGGTGGATTCCCAGCTCATGAAGCAAAGGATTCTTAAAGGAACGGGATTACCATGCGGATCCTGTTTAATTCTCTGAAACAGATCCGCAGTTTTCACCTGCCATACTAATACCCACTTCTCCTCTCTGGGGATAATAAAAACAAACCAGCGTACTGACAGAGGGCCTGACCAACACATTCACACGACCCCACAGGAAAAAAAAAAAAAAACACCGTAGCCTGCAGCTACTAATTATAATGCTAACTTGCAAAATTTTCCTGCATTTTTAAACAATGGAAAAATGATGGTGAGATGATACTTAGAAGAATGGATTCTTGTCAGTCTCCGCTAACGAAAATAGGCAAAACCAAGTCAGCTACGCCTCAGGATCGTTATGTTCATGGCAGCCATCTTGGGTTTCAGGAGGCACAAACAAACGTTATCACAATTATGGTGAAACGCTGAACACCTGCAAATAATTTTCAACGTACTGGTTAATTGAAAAGCTCTGCGGCATACTTCTTGGAACAAGCCAGTTACCTGTTCCCACGCAAAGAGGAGTATATAGAACCATGGTGGATTTCCAGCTGATGAAGTAAAGGATTATTAAAGGAACGGGATGACCATGGGGATCATCGTTAATTCTTTGAAACAGAATCCGCCCTTTTCACCTGCCAAACACATGCCCACTTCTCCTCTCTGGGGATAATAAAAACTAACCAGCCAACTGACAGAGGGCCTGACCCCCCCCATCCACATTGCCCACACACACAAAAAAAACGTACCCTCCAGCTACTAATTATAATGCCAATTTGCAAAATTTCCCTGCATTTTAAAACAATGGAAAAATGGTGGTGAGATGATACTTAGAAGAATGGCTTCTTGTCAGTCTGCACGAACAAAAATAGGCAACACCAAGTCAGCTACTCCTCAGCATAGTTATGTCCGTCGCAGCCTTCTTGGGTTTCAGGAGGCACATACAAACGTTATCAAAATTATGGTGAAACGCTTAAAACCTGCAAATCATTTTCAACGTAGTGGTTAATTGGAAAGCTCTGCGGCATACTTCTTGGAACAAGCCAGGTACCTGTGCCCACGCATAGAGGAGTATATAGAAACATGGTGGAATCCAAGCTGATGAAGCAAAGGATTCTTAAAGGAATGAGATGACCATGCGGATCCTGTTTAATTCTCTGAAACAGAATCCGCACTTTTCACCTGCCAAACACATGCCCAGTTCTCCTCTCTGGGGATAATAAAAACAAACCAGTGAATTGACAGATGGCCTGACCAACCCATCCACACTGACCCCACAAAAAAAAAAAAAAGTACACTCCAGCTACTAATTATAATGCTAACTTGCAAAATTTCCCTGCATTTTAAAACAATGGAAAAATGATGGTGGGATGCTTCTTAGAAGAATGGCTTCTTGTCAGTCTCCACTAACAAAAATAGGCAACACGAAGTCAGCTACGCCTCAGCATACTTATGTCCTTGGCAGCCATATTGGGTTTCAGGAGACACATACACACGTTATCACAATTATGGTGAAACGCTGAAAACCTGCAAAGGATTTTCAACATACTGGTTAATTGAAAAGCTCTGAGGCATACTTCATGGAACAAGCCAGTTTCCTGTGCCCACGCATAGAGAAGTATATAGAACCATGGTGGATTTCCAGCTCATGAAGCAAAGGATTCTTAAAGGAACGGGATTACCATGCGGATCCTGTTTAATTCTCTGAAACAGATCCGCAGTTTTCACCTGCCATACTAATACACACTTCTCCTCTCTGGAGATAATAAAAACAAACCAGCGAACTGACAGAAGACCTGACCAACACATCCACACCTACCCCACAGGAAAAAAAAAAAAAAAACACCGTAGCCTCCAGCTACTAATTATAATGCTAACTTGCAAAATTTCCCTCCCTTTTAAAACAATGGAAAAATGGTGGTGGGATGATACTTAGAAGAATGGCTTCTTGTCAGTCTCCACTAACAATAATAGGAAACACCAAGTCAGCTACTCCTCAGCATAGTTATGTCCGTCGCAGACTTCTTGGGTTTCAGGAGGCACAAACAAACGTTATCACAATTATGGTGAAACGCTGAACACCTGCAAATAATTTTCAACGTAGTGGTTAATTGAAAAGCTCTGCGGCATACTTCTTGGAAGAAGCCAGTTTCCTGTTCCCACGTAAAGAGGAGTATATAGAACCATGGTGGATTTCCAGCTGATGAAGTTAAGGATTATTAAAGGAACGGGATGACCATGGGGATCATCGTTAATTCTCTGAAACAGATTCCGCCCTTTTCTCCTGCCAAACACAAACCCACTTCTCCTCTCTGGTTATAATAAAAACTAACCAGCGAACTGACAGAGGGCCTGACCCCCCATCCACATCGACCACACAAAAAAAAACTGTACCCTCCAGCTACTAATTATAATGCTAACTTGCAAAATTTCCCTGCATTTTAAAACAATGGAAAAATGGTGGTGGGATGATGCTTAGAAGAATGGCTTCTTGTCAGTCTCCACTAACAAAAATAGGCAACACCAAGTCAGCTACTCCTGAGCATAGTTATGTCCGTCGCAGCCTTCTTGGGTTTCAGGAGGCACAAACAAACGTTATCACAATTATGGTGAAACGCTGAAAACCTGCAAATAATTTTCAACGTAGTGGTTAAATGAAAAGCTATGCGGCATACTTCTTGGAACAAGCCAGGTACCTGTGCCCACGCATAGAGGAGAATATAGAAACATGGTGGAATCCCAGCTGATGAAGCAAAGGATTCTTAAAGGAATGAGATGGCCCTGTGGATCCTGTTTAATTCTCTGAAACAGAATCCGCCCTTTTCACCTGCCAAACAAATGCCCACTTCTCCTCTCTGGGGATAATAAAAACAAACCAGTGAATTGACAGATGGCCTGACCAATCCATCGACACATACCGCATAAAAAAAAAAAAAAGTACCCTCCAGCTACTAATTATAATGCTAACTTGCAAAATTTCCCTGCATTTTTAAAAATGGAGAAATGATGGTGGGATGATACTTAGAAGAATGGCTTCTTGTCAGTCTTCACTGACAAAAATAGGCAACACCAAGTCAGCTACGCCTCAGCATACTTATGTCCTTGGCAGCCATATTGGGTTTCAGGAGACACATACACACGTTATCACAATTATGGATAAACGCTGAAAACCTGCAAAGGATTTTCAACATACTGGTTAATTGAAAAGGTCTGAGGCATACTTCTTGGAACAAGCCAGTTTCCTGTGCCCACGCATAGAGAAGTATATAGAACCATGGTGGATTCCCAGCTCATGAAGCAAAGGATTCTTAAAGGAACGGGATTACCATGCGGATCCTGTTTAATTCTCTGAAACAGATCCGCATTTTCACCTGCCATACTAATACCCACTTCTCCTCTCTGGGGATAATAAAAACAAACCAGCGAACTGACAGAGGGCCTGACCAACACATCCACACCGACCCCTCAGAAAAAAAAAAAAAAAACACCGTAGCCTCCAGCTACTAATTATAATGCTAACTTGCAAAATTTTCCTGCATTTTTAAACAATGGAAAAATGATGGGGAGATGATACTTAGAAGAATGGATTCTTGTCAGTCTCCACTAACAAAAATAGGCAAAACCAAGTCAGCTACGCCTCAGCATCGTTATGTTCGTGGCAGCCATCTTGGGTTTCAGGAGGCACAAACAAACGTTAAGTTATCACAATTATGGTGAAACGCTGAACACCTGCATTAATTTGCAACGTAGTGGTTAATTGAAAAGCTCTGCGGCACTTCTTGGAACAAGCCAGTTACCTGTTCCCACGCAAAGAGGAGTATATAGAACCATGGTGGATTTCCAGCTGATGAAGTAAAGGATTATTAAAGGAACGGGATGACCATGGGGATCATCTTTAATTCTCTGAAACAGAATTCGCCCTTTTCTCCTGCCAAACACATGCCCACTTCTTCTCTCTGGTTATAATAAAAACTAACCAGCGAACTGACAGAGGGCCTGACCCCCCCATCCACATCGTCCACACACACACAAAAAAAAAAACCGTACCCTCCAGCTACTAATTATAATGCTAACTTGCAAAATTTCCCTGCATTTGAAAACAATGGAAAAATGGTGGTGGGATGATACTTAGAAGAATGGCTTCTTGTCTGTCTCCACTAACAAAAATAGGCAACACCAAGTCAGCTACTCCTCAGCATAGTTATGTCCGTCGCAGCCTTCTTGGGTTTCAGGAGGCACATACAAACGTTATCAAAATTATGGTGAAACGCTGAAAACCTGCAAATAATTTTCAACGTACTGGTTAATTTGAAAACTCTCCAGGATACTTCTTGGAACAAGCCAGGTACCTGTGCCCACGCATAGAGGAGTATATAGAAACATGGTGGAATCCCAGCTGATGAAGCAAAGGATTCTTAAAGGAATGAGATGACCATGCGGATCCTGTTTAATTCTCTGAAACAGAATCCGCACTTTTCACCTGCCAAACACATGCCCACTACTCTTCTCTGGGGATAATAAAAACAAACGAGCGATCTGACAGAGGGCCTGAACACCCATCCTGACCGACCCCACAAAAAAAAAAAGTACCCTCCAGCTACTCATTATAATGCCAATTTGCAAAATTTCCCTGCATTTTTAAACAATGGAGAAATGATGGTGGGATGATACTTAGAAGAATGGCTTCTTGTCAGTCTCCACTGACAAAAATAGGCAACACCAAGTCAGCTACGCCTCAGCATAGTTATGTCCGTAGCAGCCATATTTGGTTTCAGTAGGCACATACACACGTTATCACAATTATGGTGAAACGCTGAAAACCTGCAAAGGATTTTCAACATACTGGTTAATTGAAAAGCTCTGAGGCATACTTCTTGGAACAAGCCAGTTTCCTGTGCCCACGCATAGAGAAGTATATAGAACCATGGTGGATTCCCAGCTCATGAAGCAAAGGATTCTTAAAGGAACGGGATTACCATGGGGATCCTGTTTAATTCTCTGAAACAGATCCGCAGTTTTCACCTGCCATACTAATACCCACTTCTCCTCTCTGGGGATAATAAAAACAAACCAGCGAACTGACAGAGGGCCTGACCAACACATCCACACCGACCCCACAGGAAAAAAAAAAAAAAGCACCGTAGCCTCCAGCTACTAATTAGAATGCTAACTTGCAAAATTTTCCTGCATTTTTAAACAATGGAAAAATGATGGTGAGATGATACTTAGAAGAATGGATTCTTGTCAGTCTCCACTAACGAAAATAGGCAAAACCAAGTCAGCTACGCCTCAGCATCGTTATGTTCGTGGCAACCATCTTGGGTTTCAGGAGGCACATACAAACGTTATCACAATTATGGTGAAACGCTGAAAACCTGGAAATAATTTTCAACGTAGTGGTTAATTGAAAAGCTCTGCGGCATACTTCTTGGAACAAGCCAGGTACCTGTGCCCACGCATAGAGGAGTATATAGAACTATGGTGGATTCCCAGCTGATGAAGCAAAGAATTCTTTTTTTTTTTTTTTTTTTTTTTTTTTTTTGTTGAGACAGAGTCTCAATTTGTTGCCCAGGCTAGAGTGAATGCCGTGGCGTCAGCTTAGTTCACAGCAACCTCAGACTCCTCGGCTTAAACGATCCTACTGCCTCAGCCTCCCGAGTAGCTGGGACTACAGGCATGCGCCACTATGCCCGGCTAATTTTTTCTATATAGATTTTTAGTTGTCCATATAATGTCTTTCTATTTTTAGTAGAGACGGGGTCTCGCTCTTGCTCAGGCTGGTCTCGAACTCCTGACCTCGAGCGATCCACCTGCCTCGGCCTCCCAGAGTGCTAGGATTACAGGCGTGAGCCACCGCGCCCTTCCAGGATTCTTAAAGGAACGGGATGACCATGCGAATGCTGTTTAATTCTCTGAAAGAGTATCCGCACTTTTCAGCTGCCATCAAATGCCAACTTCCCCTCTCTGGGGATAATAAAAACAAACCAGCAAATTTATAGAGGGCCTGACCCCCCCATCGACACCGACCCGACAAAAAAAAAAAAAAAAAAACGTACCCTCCAGCTACTAATTATAAAGCTAACTTGCAAAATTTCCCTGCATTTTTTAACAATGGAAAAATGACGGTGGGCTTATACTTAGAATGGCTTCTTGTTAGTCTCCGCTGACAAAAATAGGCAACACCAAGTCGGCTACACCTCAGCATAGTTATGTCCGTGGCAGCCATCTTGGGTTTCAGGAGGCACATACAAACGTTATTACAATTAGGGTGAAATGCTGAAAACCTGCAAATAATTTTCAACGTACTGGTTAATTGAAAAGCTCTGCGGCATACTTCTTGGAACAAGCCAGTTACCTGTGCCAACGCATAGAGGAGTATATAGAACCATGGTGGATTCCCAGCTGATGAAGCAAAGGATTCTTAAAGGAATGGGATGATCATGTGGATCCTGTTTAATTCTCTGAAATAGAATCCACACTTTTCACCTGCCAAACACATGCCCACTTGTCCTCTCTGGGGATAATAAAAGAAAACCAGCGAACTCACAGAGGGTCTGAAACGCCCATCCACTCCTACCCCACAAAAAAAGAAAAAAAAATACGTACCCTACATCTAATTATAATACTAACTTGCAAAATTTCCCTCCATTTTTACGCAATGGAAAAATGATGTTGGGATGATACTTAGAAGAATGTCTTCTTGTCAGTCTCCACTAACAAAAATAGGCATCAACAAGTCAGCTATGCCTCAGCATATTTATATCCGTGGCAGCCATCTTGGGTTTAAGGAGGCACATTCAAACGTTATCACAATTACGTTTAAACATGCTAAAAACCTGACAATTCTAAAAGTACTGGTTAATTCAAAAGCTCTGTCGCATACTTCTTGGAACAAGCCAGTTACCTGTGCCCATGCAAAGAGAGGTCTAGAGAACCATGGTGGATTCCCAGGTGATGAATCAAAGGATTCTTAAAGGAACAGGCTCAAAAGTGCAGATCCTGTTTCAGTCTAAGTGTGAAACAGGATCCGCACATTTTGCCTGCAACACACATTCGCCCTTCTCATCTCTAGGGATAACAAAAACAGCCCATCGGATTTACAGATGCCCTGCCCCCGGCCCCCACCACCCCACACAAAATAGTCTGCTCCAGCGACTCGTCCTTATGCTATCTGGTGAAAGATCATAAGCCTTTTAAAAAACTGGAGATAGGATGGTAGAATTATACCTAAAAGACTGGCTTATTGCCAGATTCCCATACCAAGTATTGGCAACAGCAAGTGACGTAGGCCTCAGCATAGGTTTGTCCATGGCAGCCATCTTGGGTTTAAGGAGACACAGATGAACCTTATAACAATTATAATAAAAGGTGCTGCGAAAGCTGTTAAATAATTCTCATGGTAGTGGTTATTTCAAAAGCTCTGCGGCATACTTCTTTGAACTAGCCAGTTAACTGGGCCCACGCATAGTGCGGTGTAGAAAAATATGGTGGATTCCCAGCTGATGAAGCAAAGGATTCTTAAAGGAACAGGATGAACATGCGGATCCTGTTTCATACTCTGAAACAGGATCTGCACTTTTCACCTGCCAAACACATGCCCACTTCTCCTCTCTGGGGATAATAAAAAGAAACCACAGAACTGGCGGAGGGCTTGCCGCACCAGCCCCCAGACCCCACATAAAAACTTCCCGTCCAGCGACTCCTTGTTATTCTAACTGCCAAAAGGTGCTCTGACTTTTAAAATAGTGGAGAAGGATGGTGAAATGATACTTAAAAGAATGTATTCTTTCCAGTCTCCAGTACCAAGGATCGGCCACACAAAGTGAGCTCGGCCTCAGCATAGTTTTGTCCATGGCAGCCATCTCGAGACGAACCTTATGACAATTATGATGAAAGGTGCTGCAAAACCTGGCAAATAATTCTCAACGTAGTGGTTTTTTCAAAAGCTCTGTGGAATACTTCTTGGAACCCGGCAGTTTTCTGGGCCCACGCATAGAGGGGTCTAGAGAACCATGATGGATTCCCAGGTGATGAATCAAAGGATTCTTAAAGGAACAGGCTGAAAAGTGCGGATCCTGTTTCAGTCTGAGACTGAAACACTATATGCACTTTTTGCCTGCAACACACATGCCCACTTCTCCTCTCTAGGGATAATAAAAACAATCAATCGCATTGACAGATGTCCTCCCCCGCCCCCCAACACTGTACACAAAAAGGTCCCCTCCAGCGACTCATCCTTATGCTATCTGGCGAAAGGTCCTCTGCGTTTTAAAATAATGAAGATAGGATGGTGGAATTATACTTAAAATACTGGCCTTTTGCCAGACTCCCATACCAATTATTGGCAACAGGAAGTGACCTAGGTGTCAGCATAGGTTTGTCCGTGGCTGCCATCTAGGGTTTTAGGAAGCACAGATGAACCTTATCAAAATTATGGTAAAAGTGCTGGAAAAGCTGGCAAATAATTTCCATAGTAGTGGTTATTTCAAAAGCTCTGAGGAAAACTTCTTGGAACCAGGCAGTTTTCTGTGTGCACTAAAAGAGGGGTCTAGAGAACCATGGTGGATTCCCAGCTGATGAAGCAAAGGATTCTTAAGGGAACGGGGTGAAAAGTGCAGATCCTGTGTCTGTCTAAGACTGAAACAGGACGCACACTTTTCACCTGCCACACACATGCCCACTTTTCCTCTCTGGGGATAATAAAAACAAACCAGCGAACTGACAAAGGGCCTGCCCCCCTTCCACCCACGCAGATCCCCCCCAAAAAAATTCCCCTCCAGCTACTAATTATTATGCTAACTTGCAAAATTTCCCTGCATTTTTAAACAATGGAGAAAGGACGGTGGAGTGATACTTAGAAGAATGGCTTCTTGTCAGTCTCCACTAACAAAAATAGGCAACACCAAGTCAGCTACGCCTCAGCATAGTTATGCCCGTGGCAGCCATGTTGGGTTTAAGGAGGCACATACAAACTTTATCATAATTATGGTGAAACGTGCTGAAAATCCGGCAAATAATTCTCAACGTACTGTTTAATTCAAAAGCTCTGTGGCATACTTCTTGGAAGAAGCCAGTTACCTGGGCCCACGCATAGAGGGGTCTAGAGAACCATGGTGGATTCCAAGGTGATGAATCTAAGGATTCTTAAAGGAACAGGCTGAAAAGTGCAGATCCTGACTGAAACAGGATTCTGACTTTTTGCCTGCAACACACATGCCCACTTCTCCTCTCTAGGGATAACAAAAACAACCCATCGGATTGACAGATGGCCTGCCCCCGCCCCCCACCACCCCACACAAAATCGTGCCCTCCAGCGACTGATCCTTATGCTATCTGGCAATACGTCCTCTTCCTTTTAAAATAATGGAGATAGAATGGTGGAATTATACCTAAAAGACTGGCTTATTGCCAGACTCCCATACCAAGTATTCGCAACAGCAAGTCACCTAGGCCTCAGCACACGTTTGTCCCTGGCAGCCATCTTGGGTTTAAGGAGGCACAGATGAACCTTATCACAATTATGGTGAAAGGTGCTGCAAAAGCGGTCAAGTAATTCTCATGGTAGTGGTTACTTGAAAAGCTCTGCGGCATAATTCTTTGAACTAGCCAGTTAACTGGGCCCACGCATAGAGCAGTCTAGAGGCCCATGGTGGATTCCCAGCTGATGAAGCAAGGGATTCTTAATGGAACGGGGTGAAAAGTGTGGTTTCTGTTTCAGTCTAAGACAGAAACGGGATCCGAACTTTTCACCTGCCACACACATGCCCACTTCTCCGGTCTGGGGAAAATAAAAACAATCCAGCGAACTGACAGAGGGCCTGCGCCCCCCACCCACACCGACCCCACAAATAAAAATGTCCCCTCCAGCTACTAATTATTATGCTAACTTGCAAAGGTTTCCGTGCATTTTAAAATAATGGGGAAAGTATGGTGGAATGATACTTAAAAGAATGGCCTCCTTCCAGCCTCCAGTAACAAGTGTCGTGAAATCCAAGTGACCTAGGCCTCAGCATAGTTTTCTCCGTGGCAGCCATCTTGTGTTTAAGGAGGCACAGACGATCCTTATCACAATTATGGTGATATGTGCTGCAGAAACTGGCAAATAATTCTACACGTAGTGTTTATCTCAAAAGCTGTGCAGCATACATCTTGGTACAGGCCAGTTCATGGGCCCATGCATGGAGGGTTCTAAGGAACCATGGTGGATTCCCAGCTGATGAATCAAAGGATTTTTAATGGAACCAGCTGAAAAGTGCGGATACTGTTTCAGTCTAACTGAAACAGGATCCGCACATTTCACCTGCCACAAATATATCCACTTCCCTGTCTGGGCATAATAAACACAAACAACCAGACTGACAGAGGGACTGTCCCCCAAACCACCCCGATCCCACCCAAAAACATCCCCTCCGTTGACTCATCCTTATGCTAACTGCCGAAAGTTGCTCACCTTTTAATATAAGGGAGAAAGGATGGTGCAATGATAATTAAAAGATTGGATTCTTGTCAGACTCCTGTACCAAGTATTGGCAACACCAAGCGAGAGAACCCTCAGTATAGGTTTGTCCATGGAAGCCATCTAGGGTTTAAGGAAGCACAAATGAACCTTATCAAAATTATGGTAAAAGTGCTGGAAAAGCTGGCAAATAATTTCCATGGTAGTGGTTATTTCAAATGCTCTGTGGCATACTTCTTTGAACTAGCCTGTTAAGTGGGCCCACACATAGTGGGGTGTAGAGAACTATGGTGGATTCCCAGCTGATGAAGCAAAGGATTCTTAAAGGAACAGGATGAAAAGTGCCGATCCTGTATCAGTCTAAGACTGAAACAGGATCCACACTTTTCACTTGCCACACACATGTCCACTTCTCCTCTCCGGGGATAATAAAAACAAACCACTGGACTGACAGAGGGCCTGGCTCTGCCTCTCCCACCCCACACAAAAACGTTTCCTCCAGCGACTCATCCTTAAGCTAAATGGCAATAGGTGCTCTGCCTTTTAAAATAGTTGTGAAAGGAAGGTGGAATGATACTTAAAGGAATGGCTTCTTGCCACGGACCAGTACCAATTATCGGCAACTCCAAGGGAGATTGGCCTAACCGTAGTTTTTTCTGTGGAAGCCAGCTTGGGTTTCAGGATGCACTGCCTAACCTTTTCACAATCATTGTGAAAGTTGCTGCAAAAACTGGCAAATAATACTCAATGTAGTGGTTATTTCCAAAGCTCTGCGGCATACTTCTTGGAACTAGCCAGTTACCTGGGCCCACGCTCAGGGAGGTCTAGAGAACCATGGTGGATTCCCAACTGATTAATTAAAGGATTCCAAAAGGAACAGGCTCAAAAGCGGAGATACTGTTTCAGACTGAAACAGGATCCAAAGTTTTCACCTGCCACATACATGCCCGCTTCTCCTCTCTGGGAATAATAAAAACAAACCACCGGACTGACAGAGGGCCTGCCCTCCCACACACACCCAACCCCCCACAAAAAGCCGCTCCAGTGACTCATCTTTATGCTAACTGGCTAAAGGTGCACTGCCTTTTAAAATAATAGAGAAAAGACGGTGGAATTGTACTTAAAAAAAATGGCTTCTTGCCAGGCTCCAGTAAAATGTATCGGTACACCAAGGGAGCTAGGCCTCAGCATAGTTTTGTCCGTGGCAGCCTGCTTGGGTTTAAGGAGGCACAGATGAACCTTATCACAATTATGGTCAAAGGTGCTGCAAAAACTGGCAAACAATTCTCAACGTAGTGGTTATTTCAAAAGCTCTACGGCATACATCTTGGAACTAGCCAGTTACCTGGGCCCACACATAGAGGGGTCTCGACAGCCATGGTGGATTCCCAGCTGATGAATCAAAGGATTCGTAAAGGAACTGGCTGAAAAGTGCGGATCCTGTTTCAGTCTAAGACTGAAACAGGATCCGTACTTTTCACCTGCCACACACATGCCCACCTCTCCTCTTTGGGCATAATAAAGACAAACCACCAGACAGACAGAGAGCCTTCCCCTCAACGCACCACCCGACCCCACTCAAAAACGTCCCCTCCAGCAACTCATTCTTATGATAACTGGAAAAAGGTGTTCTGCCTTTTAAAATGATGGAGAAAGGATGGTGGAATGACTCTTAATAGCATGGCTTCTTGCCAGGCTCCAGTACCAACTATCGGCAACACCAAGTGAACTAGGCCTCAGCATAGTTTTGTCCGCCCCAGCCATCTTGGGTTGAAGGAGGCACGGACGAACCTTATCACAATTATGGTGAAAGGTGGTGCAAAAACTAGCAAATAATTCTCAACGTAGTGGTTATTTCAAAAGCTCTGTGGCATACTTCTTGGAACTAGCCAGTTACCTGGGCCCACGCATAGAGGTCTTTAAAGAACCATGGTGTATTCCCAGCTGATGAATCAAACGATTCTTTTTTGTTTGTTTGTTTGTTTGTTAGCTCATTATGGGGGTACAAAAGATCAGGCTATATACATTCCCCATGCCTCCCCTTTCCCCCGATTCTGAGCTTCAATTTTGTCCATTCCCTAGTCAGTGCACATCACATTCATCATGTAGGTGTGCACCCCTCCTCTCCCCCACCCCATCCCCCCCAGTTAGAACTTGAAGGGTGTCCATTCCCCAGGCAGTGCACATCACATTCATCAAGTAGGTATACACCCATCCCTTCCACCCGGCCCCAACCTCTGTCCGATACCCAATTGGTGTTGTTCCCAAATGTGCACTCAGGGAAACCAATTTGCTGGTGAGTACATGTGGTGCTTATTTTTCCATTCTTGGGATACTTAACTTAATAGAATGGGATCCAGCTCTCTCCAGGAGAACCAAAGAGATGCCATATCGCCATTATTTCTAATAGCTGAGTAATATTCCATGGTATACATATACCACATTTTGCTAATCCATTCATGAATTGATGGGCATTTGGGTTGTTTCCACATCTTTGTGATTGTGAATTGTGCTGCTATAATCATTCAGGTGCAGGTGTCTTTTTTATAGAATGACTTTTGTTCTTCTGGGTAGATGTCCAATAATGGAATTGCTGGATCGAATGGTAGGTCTACTTGAATCTGTTTAAGGTATCTCCACATTGCTTTCCACAGGGGCTGCACTAGTTTACAGTCCCACCAGCAGTGTATGAATGTACCTATCTCCCCACACCCACACCAACATGTATAGTTTTGGGACTTTTTGATAAAGGCCATTCCCACTGGAGTTAAGTGATATCTCATTGTGGTTTTGATTTGCATTTCCCTGATGATTAGAGATGTTGAACACTTTTTCATATGTTTGTTAGCCATTTTTATATCTTCTTTTGAAAAATTTCTATTTATGTCCTTTGCCCACTTTTTGATAGGGTTGTTTGATTTTTTCTTACTGATTTTCCTGAGTTCTAAATAGATTCTTGTTATCAGTCCTTTATCTGATGTGTAGTATGCGAAAATTTTTTCCCATTCTGTAGATTGTCCATTTACTCTCGTGACTGTTTCTTTGGCTGTGCAGAAGCTTTTTAATTTGATCAGGTCCCATTTATTTATTTTTGTTGTTGCTGTGATTGCTTTAGGGGTCTTCTTCATAAATTCTTTGCCTAGGCCAATGTCTGTAAGAGTCTTTCCTACATTTTCTTCTAGAATTCTAATAGTTTCTGACCTTAGGTTTAAGTCTGTTAACCACTGTGATTTGATTTTTGTGAGGGGTGAGAGTTATGTGTCCTGTTTTAGTCTTCTACATGTGGATATCCAGTTTTCCCAGCACCATTTATTAAATAAGGAATCTTTTCCCCAGAGTATGTTTTTGTCTGCTTTGTCAAAGATTAGATGGCTATATGAGGATGGTTTTATATTGGGGTTTTCTGTTCTGTTCCACTGGTCTGTGTCCCTGCACTTGTGCCAGTACCAGGCTGTTTTAAGAACCACAGCCTTGTAGTATAGTTTGAAGTCTGGCAAATTAATACTTCCCATTTTGTTTTTGTTGTTTAAGATTGCTTTTGCTAAACGGGGTCTTCCCTGGTTCCATACAAAGCGTAAAATTATTTTTCCTATGTCTGTGAAAAAAGATGTTGGTAATTTAATAAGGATTGCATTGAATCTGTAGATAACTTTGGGCAGTATAGACATTTTAACAATGTTGATTCTACCGATCCATGAGCATGGTATGGTTTTCCACCTATTTACATGTTCTGCAATTTCCTTCCTCAGTGTTTCATAGTTCTCCCTATAGAGGTCCTTTACCTCCTTAGTTAAATAAATTCCTAGGTATTTTATTTTCTTTGTTGCTATTTTGAAGGGTATTGAGTCCTTAATTTGGTTTTCCATTTGACTGTTATTGGCATATATGAATGCCTCTGATTTGTGTGTATTGATTTTGTATCCTGAGACTTTACTGAATTCATTGATCAATTCCAGGAGTCTCTTGGTTGAAACCTTGGGGTTTTATAGATATAACATCATATCATCAGCAAAGAGTGAGAGTTTGATCTCTTCTGTCCCTATTTCAACTCCCTTGATTCTGCTCTCTTGCCTGATAGCTCTTGCAAGGACTTCCAATACTATGTAGAAAAGTAATGGGGACAGTGGTAAGCCTTGTCTGGTTCCAGTTTGAAGTGGGAATGCTTTCAGTTTTTCCCCATTCAGTATGATGTTGGCTGAGGGTTTGTCGTATATGGCTTGTATCATTTTTATATAGGCCCCATCTATGCCTATTTTGTTAAGTGTTCTTATCATAAAAGGGTGTTGAATTTTGTCAAATGCTTTCTCTGCATCTATTGAGAGGATCATCTGATCTTTATTTTTGCTTCTATTTATGTGATGAATTACATTCCCATATGTCAAACCATCCCTGCATCTCTGGGATGAAGCCCACTTGGTCGTGATGGATTATTTTTTTGATAAGCACTTGGATTCGATTTGTTAGAATTTTATTGAGAATTTTTGCATCTATATTCATAAGAGAAATTGGTCTATAGTTCTCTGTTTTAGTTGCATCCTTTCCTGGATTTGGTATCAGGATTATGTTGGCTTGGTAAAAAGTGTTGGGGAGAATCCCATCCTTCTCTATATTGGAGAATAGTTTATGTACGATGGGCACCAGTTCTTCTTTGTAGGTATGGTAGAATTCAGGTGTGAACCCATCTGGTCCAGGGCTTTTCTTTTTGGGAAGGTTTTTTATTGCTGTTTCAATTTCAGATCTAGATATCGGTCTATTCAGGAATTCTATTTCTTCCTGGTTGAGCCTGGGAAGGCTGTGTGTTTATAAGAATTTGTCCATTTCCTCCAGGTTTTCTAATTTGTGTGCATAAAGATTTTTGTAGAATTCATAGATGATATCATGTATCTCTGTGGCATCAGTCGTGATTACTCCTTTCGTGTTCCTGATCGAGGTTATAAGAGATTTTTCTTTTCTGCTCTTGGTTAGTTTAGCCAGAAGTGTGTCAATTTTGTTTATTTTTTCAAAGAACCAACTTTTGGTTTTATTAATCTCCGTTATGGTTTGGTTTAATCTCCCTTATGCTCCCTTATGGTCCTTTTCATTTAGTTCTGATTTAATCTTAATAATTTCCTTCTGCTGGGTTTGGGTTTGGTCTCTTCTTTCTTCTCCAGCTCTTTGAGTCTATTCATTAGATTGTCTATTTGTAAGTTTTCTGTCTTTTTGGTATAGGCATTTATGGAAATAAATTTTCCTCTCAGGACTGCTTTAGCTGTGTCCCACAGATTTTGATAAGTTGTATCTCCTTTGTCGTTTAATTCAAAGAATCTTTTGATTTCTGACTTGATTTCTTCATTTATAAAACGATTGTTCAGGAGAAGGTTATTTAGCTTCCATGACTTTGAGTAGAAATGAGGATTTCTGTTAGGGTTCATTGTTACTTTTATTCCACTGTGATCCGAGAAGCTGCATGGTATTATTTCTATATTTTTAAATTTTTTAAGACATTCTTTATGTCCTAAGATATGGTCAATCTTGGAGAATGTCCCATGAGCTGATGAGAAGAACTTATATTCAGTGGTATTTGGGTAGAATGTCCTGTAGATGTCAGTCAGGCCCATTTGTTCTAGCATTCTATTTACGTCCAATATTTCTTTGTTTATTTTTTGTTTGGAGGATCTGTCTTGAACTGTCAGTGGCGTGTTAAAATCTCTGGCTACTAAAGTGTTGTCATCTATCATTTGGTTCAGATCAAGTAGGGTTTGCTTTATGAATCTGGGTGCACCTAGATCGGGTGCATATATGTTAAGTATAGTTATGTCTTCTTGTTGAATTGTACCCTTCACCAGTATATAGTAACCATCTTTGTCTTTCTTTACTTTTGTTGATTTAAAAACTACGTTATCGGAGATTAGAACTGCCACGCCAGCTTTCTTTTGGGTTCCATTTGCTTGGAATATTGATTTCCACCCTTTTATTTTCAGTCTAAATGCATCCTTGCAGGTTAGATGAGTTTCCTGAAGACAGCAGATACTTGGCTTATATCTTTTTTATCCATTGGGCCAGTCCATGTCTCTTGAGTGGGGAATTCAATCCATTCACATTTAATGAGAGAACTGATAAGCGAGACAGATTGCCGTTCCTCATGTTGGGTTGAATTTCATTGATCTGTTTTCTCTCTTGAGCCATTATGATAACTGTGTTTTCATATTTATCTCTTGATTAATGTTACATTCGAGGGTCCTTCTTGTGCTGGACCACGTGTAACTCTGTTTTGAATACTTCTTGGAAAGCTGCTCTTGTCTTGGTGAATTCTCTGAGTTTTTGTTTATCTGAGAATGTCTTAATTTCACCTTCATATATAAAACTGAGCTTATCTGGGTACAGGATTCTAGGCTGGGCATTATTCTGTTTCAGAAGAGTGAGAATGGGGCTCCAATCTCTTCTTGCTTGTAAGGTTTCAGTTGAGAAATCTGGCGTGATTCGGATGGGCTTTCCTTTGTATGTTACTTGTTTCTTTCTCCTTACAGATTGAAGAAGGGCCTCGTTAGTGGATATTTTGGTCAGTCTGATAACTACATGATGTGGTGTCTTCCTATTTGGTATGAATCTCTCAGAGGTTCTTTGAGCTTCTTGACCCTGTGTATCCAGAGATTTGGCAAGGCCTGGGAAATTTTCCTCAATTATATCTTCAGATACTTTATTCAACCCTTGCTTATTGTCTTCTTCACCCTCAGGAATGCCAATAACTCTCACGTTAGGCTTCTTCACATAATCCCACATTTCTTGTAGACTATGATTATTTCTCATGTTTCTTTGTTTTAACTCTGTGACTGCCTTATTTAATTGGAAAGTGTTATCTTCGATCTCTGAGATTCTTTCTTCTGTTTGATCTACCCTGCTCTTGAGACTTTCCACTGTGTTTTGTAGCTCCTTGAATAAATTTTTCATTTCCAGGAGTTCAGTTTGATTTTTCTTCAGTATTTCAATTTCTTTGGTGAATTTTTCTTCCAAGTCCTGGATCTTTTTTGTGGTTTCTTTGTGTTGATTATCCATTTTTTCTTGCATAATGTTCAGCGTATTTATGATCCATGTTTGAAATTCTTCCTGTGACATGTTGCTATTTGGAATCTGCTTTGTGTTAATTGGTGGAGAACTAGTAATCCTCTTTGAGGGCATGGTTTCAGCTTGATTCTTTATACTCCTAGAGTTCCTTCGCTGAGCCCTTCCCATCTGAATGAATCCTTAAGATCCCTTCTTTCAGCTTTAGTCTGGATAGGGGCACACTGTGAGTGCCAGGTAAGCTGCCTCCTCTGTCACTAGGGGGAGCCCTTCACATATTGTTCAGGATTTTGCTAGCTCCGCTGGGGGGGCTGCCCCTCTTCCTCTCCCGAGGTGGCTTCTGTCTCTCTCTGTGAGAAAGACAGTGGATAGGGAGAGTGGAGCGGTGCCCTCATTCGCCCAACGCCCCAGCCACTGCAGTTCCCGCGGGCGATGGTCTGCCCCACCCCAATGTCTGCAAGGTCCACGCTCTAGTCTCTCGTGACTGGGGAACCACTCAGTGTTCACACAAAGGTGGAGCTCCTAGTCAGGGTCCGTGGACTAGGGAAGGGAGCCGCCCAGGGAGCCGCCCGGTACCCAATCGCTCCTCAGCGTTTAGGCTGTGGACCCCGACAATGGCGGCCGCCCGTCTGCAGATCACTGTCACTGGGGTTGAATGCTCAGGGACCGGCAGAGGCCAGAGGAGCCGGGGACCGGGAGAATCCAGCCGCCCACCTATACGAGGCAGTTTGGCATCTGCTAGAGCCGGGACCAAAGCAGCCCCACCGCCCGCGTATAGGAGACAGTTGCTAGGTGCGTCAGCTGCGCACAGCACTCCAGGGTCCAAAATGCCTCCTGCCAATGTCTCCTCTCTGCAGAGCCCCACATCTCCCATGGCGATTCTGCACCGACTTCAGGCAGATCCTCAATTGAGTGGGTGTGGAGGTCAGAGGGGGAACAAGATGCTTTCCTGTGGGGCTGAACCCACCCCACTCTCTGGTGAGGTGGGTACAGCTGTCCCGTGCTCCCTTCTCTCTTGGCCATCCCGCACTCTCCAGATTTTGGTGATTTATTTCCCTAATCACCTCAGTCTTTTCTTGCTCTCTCTCTCTGTCCCACGCTGATTCTCCATGGATTCACACCACCGTTCTTGTGGGGAAGTGAACCTCTAGGGTTGTGGGCAGTGGGAGACCCATGCCTTCCACTCCAGGAGCACGAATCCAGGAGGTCACCACCATTCCACCATCATTGAGAATCAATCAAAGGAGTCTTAAAGGAACGGGCTGAAAAGTGCGGATCCTGTTTCAGTCTAAGTCTGAAACAGGATCCGCACTTTTCACCTGCCACACACATGCCCACTTCTCCTCTCTGGGCATAATAAAAACAAACCACTGGACTGACAGAGGGCTTGCCCCCCCACACACACCACACGACCCCACACAAAAACGTCCCCTCCAGTGACTCATTCTTATGCTAACTGGCAAACGGTGCTATGCCTTTTAAAATAATGGAAAAAGGATGGTGGAATGATACTTGAAAGACTGGTTTTATTCCACGCTCCCGTACCAAGTATCGGCAACACCAAGTGAGCTAGGCCTCAGCATAGTTTTTTCCCTGGCAGCCATCTTGGGATTAAGGAGGCAGAGAAGTACCTTGTCACAATTATGGTGAAAGGTGCTGCAAAAACTGGCAAATAATTCTCCACGTAGTGGTTATTTCAAAAGCTCTGCAGCATAATTCTTGGAAGTATCCAGTTAAAGGGTCCCACACATTGAGGGGTCCAGAGAACCATGGTAGATTGCCAGGTGATGAATCAAAGGATTCTTAAAGAAACGGGCTGAAAACTGCTGATCCTCTTTCACCCTAAGACTGAAAGAGGATCAGCACTTTTCACCTGCCACACACATGCCCACTTCTCCTCTCTGGGCCTAATAAAAACAAACCGCCAGACTGAAAGATGCCCTGACCCCCAAACACCACCCGACCCCACAAAAAAAGTCCCTTCCAGCGACTCATTCTTATGCTAACTGCCAAAAGGTGCTCTGCCATTTAAAATAGTGGAGAAAGGATCATGGAATGATACTTAAAAAACTGGCTTCTTGCCAGGGTCTAGTACCAAGTATTGGCAACACCAAGTGAGCTATGCCTCAGCATAGTGTTTTCCATGGCAGCCATCTTGTGTTTAAGGATGCAGAGGCGAATCTTAACACAATTATTGTGAAAGGTGCTGCAAAAACTGGCAAATAATTCTCACCGTAGTAGTTATTTCAAAAGCTCTGCGGTATACTTCTTGGAACCAGCCAGTTTACTGGGCGCACTCATAGAGGGGTCTATAGAACCTTGGTAGAGTCCCAGCTGATGAATCAAATGATTCTTAAAGGAACAGGCTGAAAACTGCGGATCCTGTTCAGTCTAAGACTGAAACAGGATCTGCCCTTTTCACCTGCCACACACATACCCACTTCTCCTCTCTGGGCATAATAAAAACAAATCACCAGACTGACAGAGGGCCTGCCCCTCCACCACCCCCTGACTCGACATAAAAACATCCCCTCCAGCAACTCATTCTTATGCTCACTGGTGAAAGGTGCTCTGCCTTTTAAAATAATGGAGAAAGGATGGTGGAATGATACTTGAAAGAGTGGTCTCTTGCCAGGCTCCAATACCAAGTATCAGCAACACCAAGTTAGCTAGGCCTCACCATAGTTTCTTCCGTCGCAGCCATCTTGGATTTAAGGAGGGAGAGATGAACCTTATCACAATTATCGTGAAAGGTGCTGCAAAAACTGGCAAATAACTCTCAATGTAGTGTTTATTTCAAAAGCTCTGTGACATACTTCTTGGAACAAGCCAGTTACCTGTGCCCACGTATAGAGGGGTCTAAGACTGAAACAGGATCCACACTTTTCAACTGCCACACACATGCCCACTTCTCCTCTCTGGGGATAATATAAACAAACCACCATACTGACAGATGGTCTGCCTCCCACCACCCCCCCAACCCCACACGAAAACCTACCCTCCAGTGACTGATCCTTATGCTAAATGGTGAAAGGTGTTCTGCTTTTGTAAATAATGGAAAAAGGATGGTGCAATGATACTTAGAAGAATGGCTTCTTGCCAGGCTCCAGGATCAAGTATCGGCCACACCAAGTGAGCTGGGCCT